>NC_092336.1:324690576-324998653 GCF_046630445.1 Rutidosis leptorrhynchoides | reverse complement strand
TCGACGATCGTCGTACATCGCTCGTTAGACACGATTTGCACCCGTAGTAAGGGTAGCTAATCATTACTACGCGAGCACGTCGCGTAACTTGCTAGTACAACGTCCATTCCGCTTGATGATTGCTATATAATACAAACAATAACGCATGATTAGTTCATATAAATCTATGTGCTAACCAAGTCCAGGTCCGACCCAAAGTCCTACAAGTCCCGCACAATGCACACACAAAAGTCTAAGTCTAGGCGCCTATCTCAAGTCACCTAAATCCCTTAGACCATGCTCTGATACCACTTGTAACATCCCAACCCAATACACGACAAAAAAACCATTGTAAATTCGTGGCAAAAAAAAAATTTGCTGACTGACCATCTGCGCGCCGCGCAAATGCCCTTGCGCGCCGCGCAAAAGCTGGCTGTCCCCGGTGCGCTTTAATGCGAAAAAGATGAGGTGCTTCCCGGCACATTTGACTGAAACGCTTTTAACCGTACGTTAATATATGTAAAACTAGCACATAACTAAGGTATGAACGAGTTTTACAAAGTGGGGCCCACACGTGCCCAAAATGCCATTAAGTGTAAAAAATACAAGTTTAATACAAATGAGAGTTTCGACCACAAAAAGTTTAATTGCCAAACGACACAACGAGCATGGTGTTTGGGGTTAAACTACCCAAGTCTCGGTCAAACTCCAAGCCATAACCAAAAGCGCTTCCTAATCATCAAAGCGGGAAACTCAATCCAAGGTAATGCCCTTACCCTTATCCACACACGAACCTATAAAAAGGTAAACAACGAGAGGGTAAGCAAAGCTTAGTGAGCACAATAATTATACATACACATATATAATCTACTTACTTGCATCACTTACACAACATCATACTCGGTTCAACAATTCGACAATCATGCACAATAATATGCATATACCATAAACCGCAAATCCACAAGTAGCTAATAATACAAAAGCATACGATTCATAAATAAATACTTTCAATACATAACTCATGCAACCTTGGTTAACCAATTCGAACAAGGGAAACGGTACATACAAGACCGTTGGAGTTCATAACATCCGTTAGTGCTACTTAATCAACGCGTAGTCACTAATCCCCCCGGGTGATGTCTTAAACAACGCGACTCACTCACCCTTTACAATGTGGCGTCTTAAACAACGCGACGATTCCACATGCCATTCAATACGATGGATGGTGTCTTAAACAACGCGACATCCCCTCCATTACATTGTGGTGTCTTAAACAACGCGACATCCACTTCTTTACCATGTGGTGTCTTAAGCAACGCGACATCCACTTCTTTACAATGTGGTGTCTTAAGCAACGCGACAATGCCACATTCATACGACACAAATAAATACATTATATACACATACGCATAATTATTCCACTCACCTTATGCCTTCGGTGATTATTAAACCAAGCTTGAGTTCCGAGGTAACGTACCTATTTTCACAAGCATATAATCAATCAACTTGGTCTAATCTTACAACCCACACCCTCCTAGGTCATCTTGACCCATTTGGACACTTAACCCTAAATTGGGTCATTTTCACCAAAAACCCTAACGCTTGGCACTCAAGGCCTTCCTACACATTAGATTACTAGGTTTTATCACAAAACACAACCATTTACCAACCTTGGTCCAATTTTGACCCATTTGACTCAATAAAAGTCAATACACCCATTTTGGGTCATTTATACCCAAATCACACCCATTTACTCTTCCTTAAGGTGTCCTAACAAATTATTAGCCAATTAGGGTTTCATGACAACAATTAATACTTTTAAAACCCTAGCTAACCCATTATTGAGCCTACATGACCCAATTTACCCAAGAACACCCAATTTACCCAAAAATGGGTCTTAATGTTCATCTTCACACAAACCCTAACCCATACACGAAATCAAAACAAGAATTGAAAGTTAAGGCATACCACAACTATCAAAATGTAACGAATGACGAGATGAACAACTTTAGAACTTGGACTTTAGCAAGAAACCCTCTTCTTCCTCTTCAAAGTGAGCTTTCCCTCTCTAAAACTCACTCTCTCACTAAAATAAATTGGGAGGTGATAAGGTTGGTGAACAAGGGAGTAAATGAGCTCCCAAACTACTGAACCAAGCATTAAACTCGGCCTTGATGTGAATTTACCAAAATACCCACGTTTAGATTTAAATAAAAACAAGGAATAGCTGGCAGCCGCGTTGCGCGGCGCGCGCCTCATCTGCGCGGCGCGCAGACCCCAGTTCAGCAATGATTTTCCCTTTTTAAATGTATGAAACATGAACTCCACAACTCTAGTCATATAATTACACATACAAACATTATGTACAATAATTACACGGGTCTTACAGAACCCAAATGCTATTTTACGCAATGGGTTAAGAAATTATTTTGACTCAATATATCCGAATATTGGACTTCGTGATTTAGAAAAAGCGGCTAACATGCAACATAAAGAAACATGGTATGCTTACGGGTTAGTAGTGTTCGCTTCTAACCAAAGTGAGAAAAAGAACATCGGGCTACAACTATTAAACAAAACATTCCCACAAGTGACGGAGTCGGTAATTGGGGTAAGAAATGAGGTTTTTAGGTTATTACGAGACTGTTGGTCATTACGTAACCCTCGTCCCTTTGACGACGTTACAACACGCTGTCTTATCAACGGCCATAACGGTTATGTTCCACAAGACCAAGGATGGGAAGTAGTCCTAGTAAAACCAGAATGCATGACTTGTTTCTGGACGTATGAATTACGTGTCTTTATTGCCTTTGCTGAACGAGTTGTGTACTAGCTAGAATTATCTTCACAACTATCTTGTATCAAAGTTATTGTGTGCTATATTTCATGCTTTATGTAAAATAAGCGGTATTGTAAGTTTGTAAAATATTGTGTAAAAGTTTGAACGCGAAATATTATTATAATCAGTTTTTCATATAGAATTGTAGTAGTTGAATTGTATATTAGCTACTAAGTATGAACTTAACGGGTAGGTACTAACCGAATTTAAACTTATAAAACGCTAATATGAAGAAAAAGCTTTTATAAATGAGTTCACATTATGCTACGAAATACTATTAACTACTCTTAATATTCTGTATGATTAACTTGTTACATTTGACTATTTTGAAGGAAATGGCACCGACTACTCGACACACCGTGAATATGAATGAAGAGGAATTCCGTACTTTTCTAGCTTCAAACATAGCTGCAGTACAGGCTGCGCTACATACCAACAATAACCTTGGATCTAGCAGTACAGGAAATCGTGTAGGATGTACCTACAAAGAATTCACTGCCTGCAAACCTTTGGAATTTGATGGAACCGAAGGACCGATCGGATTGAAACGGTGGACCGAGAAGGTCGAATCGGTGTTTGCCATAAGTAAGTGTACTGAAGAGGACAAAGTGAAGTACGCTACGCATACCTTCACAGGTTCTGTGTTAACATGGTGGAATACCTATCTAGAGCAAGTGGGACAAGACGATGCGTACACACTACCGTGGTCAGCATTCAAGCAATTGATGAACGAGAAGTACCATCCCAGAACCGAGGTCAATAAGCTCAAGACAGAACTTAGAGGGTTACGAACCCAAGGATTTGATATTACCACGTACGAAAGACGATTCACAGAATTGTGCCTATTGTGTCCGGGAGCATTCGAAGATGAGGAAGAGAAGATCGACGCGTTTGTGAAAGGATTACCGGAAAGAATCCAAGAAGATATAAGTTCACACGAGCCCGCTTCCATACAACAGGCATGTAGAATGGCTCACAAACTAGTGAACCAGATTGAAGAAAGAAATAAAGAACAGACTGCTGAAGAGGCCAATGTGAAACAAGTCAAAAGAAAGTGGGAGGAAAACGGTGATAAGAATCACCAATACAACAACAACAGCAATTACAACAATAATCACAACAATTATCCCAACAATCGCAACATCAATCGCAACTACAACAAACGGCCCAACAACAACAACAACAACAACAACAACAACAACAACAACAACAACAACAGTAACTACAACAATCATCCCAACAACAATAATAACCGCAACAACAACAACAATCAGAAGCAGCTATGCCAAAGGTGTGAAAAGTATCACTCGGGGTTCTGCACCAAATTTTGCAACAAGTGTAAAAGAAATGGTCATAGCGCGGCGAAGTGTGAGGTCTACGGACCAGGGGTTAATAGAACGAAAGGAACGAATGGTGTCGGAACGAGTAATGGTGAAGCAAGTAGTGTCGGAGCAAGTTATGCCAATGTAGTTTGTTATAAATGTGGAAAACCGGGCCACATTATTAGAAATTGCCCGAACCAGGAGAACACGAATGGACAAGGCCGCGGAAGAGTTTTCAATATTAATGCGGCAGAGGCACAGGAAGACCCGGAGCTTGTTACGGGTACGTTTCTTATTGACAATAAATCTGCTTACGTTTTATTTGATTCGGGTGCGGATAGAAGCTATATGAGTAGAGATTTTTGTGCTAAATTAAGTTGTCCATTGACGCCTTTGGATAGTAAATTTTTACTCGAATTAGCAAATGGTAAATTAATTTCAGCAGATAATATATGTCGGAATCGAGAAATTAAACTGGTTAGCGAAACATTTAAGATTGATTTGATACCAGTAGAGTTAGGGAGTTTTGATGTGATAATCGGTATGGACTGGTTGAAAGAAGTGAAAGCAGAGATCGTTTGTTACAAAAATGCAATTCGCATTGTACGAGAAGAAGGAGAACCCTTAATGGTGTACGGAGAAAAGGGCAACACGAAGCTACATCTTATTAGTAATTTGAAGGCACAAAAACTAATAAGAAAAGGTTGCTATGCTGTTCTAGCACATGTCGAGAAAGTACAAACTGAAGAAAAGAGCATCAATGATGTTTTTGTCGCAAAAGAATTTCCCGATGTATTCCCCAAAGAATTACCGGGACTACCTCCACATCGATCTGTTGAATTTCAAATAGATCTTGTACCAGGAGTTGCACCAATAGCTCGTGCTTCTTACAGACTCGCACCCAACGAGATGAAAGAACTGCAAAGCCAATTACAAGAACTTTTAGAGCGTGGTTTCATTCGACCAAGCACATCACCGTGGGGAGCTCCTGTTTTGTTTGTCAAGAAGAAAGATGGTACATTCAGGTTGTGTATCGACTACCGAGAGTTGAACAAACTTACCATCAAGAACCGCTACCCACTACCGAGAATCGACGACTTATTTGATCAACTACAAGGCTCGTCTATTTATTCAAAGATTGACTTACGTTCCGGGTATCATCAAATGCGGGTGAAAGAAGATGATATTCCAAAGACTGCTTTCAGAACACGTTATGGTCATTACGAGTTTATGGTCATGCCGTTTGGTTTAACTAATGCACCAGCTATGTTCATGGACCTTATGAACCGAGTGTGTGGACCATACCTTGACAAGTTTGTCATTGTTTTCATTGATGACATACTTATTTACTCAAAGAATGACCAAGAACACGGTGAACATTTGAGAAAGGTGTTAGAAGTATTGAGGAAGGAAGAATTGTACGCTAAGTTTTCAAAGTGTGCATTTTGGTTGGAAGAAGTTCAATTCCTCGGTCACATAGTGAACAAAGAAGGTATTAAGGTGGATCCGGCAAAGATAGAAACTGTTGAAAAGTGGGAAACCCCGAAAACTCCGAAACACATACGCCAGTTTTTAGGACTAGCTGGTTACTACAGAAGGTTCATCCAAGACTTTTCCAGAATAGCAAAACCCTTGACTGCATTAACGCATAAAGGGAAGAAATTTGAATGGAAGGATGAACAAGAGAAAGCGATCCAGTTATTGAAGAAAAAGCTAACTACGGCACCTATATTGTCATTGCCTGAAGGGAATGATGATTTTGTGATTTATTGTGACGCATCAAAGCAAGGTCTCGGTTGTGTATTAATGCAATGAACGAAGGTGATTGCTTATGCGTCTAGACAATTGAAGATTCATGAACAAAATTATACGACGCATGATTTGGAATTAGGCGCGGTTGTTTTTGCATTAAAGACTTGGAGGCACTACTTATATGGGGTCAAAAGTATTATATATACCGACTACAAAAGTCTTCAACACATATTTAATCAGAAACAACTGAATATGAGGCAGCGTAGGTGGATTGAATTGTTGAATGATTACGAATTTGAGATTCGTTACCACCCAGGGAAGGCAAATGTGGTAGCCAACGCCTTGAGCAGAAAGGACAGAGAACCCATTCGAGTAAAATCTATGAATATAATGATTCACACTAACCTTACTACTCAAATAAAGGAGGCGCAACAAGGAGTTTTAAAAGAGGGAAATTTAAAGGATGAAATACCCAAAGGATCGGAGAAGCATCTTAATATTCGGGAAGACGGAACCCGGTATAGGGCTGAAAGAATTTGGGTACCAAAATTTGGAGATATGAGAGAAATGGTACTTAGAGAAGCTCATAAAACCAGATACTCAATACATCCTGGAACGGGGAAGATGTACAAGGATCTTAAGAAACATTTTTGGTGGCCAGGTATGAAAGCCGATATTGCTAAATATGTAGGAGAATGTTTGACGTGTTCTAAGGTCAAAGCTGAACATCAGAAACCATCAGGTCTACTACAACAACCAAAAATCCCGGAATGGAAATGGGAAAATATTACCATGGATTTCATTACTAAATTGCCAAGGACTGCAAGTGGTTATGATACTATTTGGGTAATAGTTGATCGTCTCACCAAGTCAGCACACTTCCTGCCAATAAGAGAAGATGACAAGATGGAGAAGTTGCACGACTGTATTTGAAGGAAGTCATCTCCAGACATGGAATACCAATCTCTATTATCTCTGATAGGGATGGCAGATTTATTTCAAGATTCTGGCAGACACTACAGCAAGCATTGGGAACTCGTCTAGACATGAGTACTGCCTATCATCCACAAACTGATGGGCAGAGCGAAAGGACGATACAAACGCTTGAAGACATGCTACGAGCTTGTGTTATTGATTTCAGAAACAGTTGGGATTGACATCTACCGTTAGCAGAATTTTCCTACAACAACAGCTACCATTCAAGCATTGAGATGGCGCCGTTTGAAGCACTTTATGGTAGAAAGTGCAGGTCTCCGATTTATTGGAGTGAAGTGGGGGATAGACAGATTACGGGTCCGGAGATAATACAAGAAACTACCGAGAAGATCATCCAAATTCAACAACGGTTGAAAACCGCCCAAAGTTGACAAAAGAGCTACGCTGACATTAAAAGAAAAGATATAGAATTTGAAATTGGAGAGATGGTCATGCTTAAAGTTGCACCTTGGAAAGGCGTTGTTCGATTTGGTAAACGAGGGAAATTAAATCCAAGGTATATTGGACCATTCAAGATTATTGATCGTGTCGGACCAGTAGCTTACCGACTTGAGTTACCTCAACAACTCGCGGCTGTACATAACACTTTCCACGTCTCAAATTTGAAGAAATGTTTTGCTAAAGAAGATCTCACTATTCCGTTGGACGAAATCCAAATCAATGAAAAACTTCAATTCATTGAAGAACCCATCGAAATAATGGATCGTGAGGTTAAGAGACTTAAACAAAACAAGATACCGATTGTTAAGGTTCGATGGAATGCTCGTAGAGGACCCAAGTTCACCTGGGAGCGTGAAGATCAGATGAAGAAGAAATACTCGCATCTATTTCCAGAAGATTCGTCAACACCTTCAACAGCTTAAAATTTCGGGACGAAATTTATTTAACGGGTAGGTACTGTAGTGACCCGAACTTTTCCATGTTTATATATATTAATTGAGATTGATATTTACATGATTAAATATTTCTAACATGTTAAGCAATCAAACTTGTTAAGACTTGATTAATTGAAATATGTTTCATATAGACAATTGACCACCCAAGTTGACCGGTGATTCACGAACGTTAAAACTTGTAAAAACTATATGATGACATATATATGGATATATATATAGTTAACATGATACTATGATAAGTAAACATATCATTAAGTATATTAACAATGAACTACATATGTAAAAACAAGACTACTAACTTAATGATTTTTAAACGAGACATATATGTAACGATTATCGTTGTAAAGACATTTAATGTATATATATCATATTAAGAGATATTCATACATGATAATATCATGATAATATAATAATTTAAAATCTCATTTGATATTATAAACATTGGGTTAACAACATTTAACAAGATCGTCAACCTAAAGGTTTCAAAACAACACTTACATGTAACGACTAACGATGACTTAATGACTCAGTTAAAATGTATATACATGTAGTGTTTTAATATGTATTTATACACTTTTGAAAGACTTCAATACATTTATCAAAATACTTCTACTTAACAAAAATGCTTACAATTACATCCTCGTTCAGTTTCATCAACAATTCTACTCGTATGCACCCGTATTCGTACTCGTACAATACACAGCTTTTAGATGTATGTACTATTGGTATATACACTCCAATGATCAGCTCTTAACAGCCCATGTGAGTCACCTAACACATGTGGGAACCATCATTTGGCAACTAGCATGAAATATCTCATAAAATTACAAAAATATGAGTAATCATTCATGACCTATTTACATGAAAACAAAATTACATATCCTTTATATCTAATCCATACACCAACGACCAAAAACACCTACAAACACTTTCATTCTTCAATTTTCTTCATCTAATTGATCTCTCTCAAGTTCTATCTTCAAGTTCTAAGTGTTCTTCATAAATTCCAAAAGTTCTAGTTTCATAAAATCAAGAATACTTCCAAGATTGCAAGTTTACTTCCAAGTTTTCTAAATCCATTCCAAGTAATCATCCAAGATCAAGAAACCTTTGTTACTTACAGTAGGTTATATTTATAATACAAGGTAATAATCATATTCAAACTTTAATTCAATTTCTATAACTATAACAAACTTATTTCGAGTGAAAATCTTACTTGAACTGTTTTCGTGTCATGATTCTGCTTCAAGAACTTTCAAGCCATCCAAGGATCCTTTGAAGCTAGATCCATTTTTCTCATTTCCAGTAGGTTTATCCAAGGATCTTGAGGTTGTAATGATGTTCATAACATCATTCGATTCATACATATAAAGCTATCTTATTCGAAGGTTTAAACTTGTAATCACTAGAACATAGTTTAGTTAATTCTAAACTTGTTCGCAAATAAAAGTTAATACTTCTAACTTGACATTTAAAATCAACTAAACACATGTTCTATATCTATATGATATGCTAACTTAATGATTTAAAACCTGGAAACACGAAAAACACCGTAAAACTGGATTTACGTCGTCGTAGTAACACCGCGGGCTGTTTTGGGTTAGTTAATTAAAAACTATAATAAACTTTGATTTAAAAGTTGTTATTCTGAGAAAATGATTTTTATTATGAACATGAAACTATATCCAAAAATTATGGTTAAACTCAAAGTGGAAGTATGTTTTCTAAAATGGTCATCTAGACTTCGTTCTTTCGACTGAAATGACTACCTTTACAAAAACAACTTGTAACTTATTTTTACGACTATAAACCTATAATATTTCTGTTTAGATTCATAAAATAGAGTTCAATATGAAACCATAGCAATTTGATTCACTCAAAACGGATTTAAAATGAAAAAGTTATGGGTAAAACAAGATTGGATAATTTTTCTCATTTTAGCTACGTGAAAATTGGTAACAAATCTATTCCAACCATAACTTAATCAACTTGTATTATATATTATGTAATCTTGAGATACCATAGACATGTATACAATGTTTCGACCTATCATGTCGACACATCTATATATATTTCGGAACAACCATAGACACTCTATATGTGAATGTTGGAGTTAGCTATACAGGGTTGAGGTTGATTCCAAAATATATATAATTTGAGTTGTGATCAATACTGAGATACGTATACACTGGGTCGTGGATTGATTCAAGATAATATTTATCGATTTATTTCTGTACATCTAACTGTGGACAACTAGTTGTAGGTTACTAACGAGGACAGCTGACTTAATAAACTTAAAACATCAAAATATATTAAAAGTGTTGTAAATATATTTTGAACATACTTTGATATATATGTATATATTGTTATAGGTTCATGAATCAACCAGTGGCCAAGTCTTACTTCCAGACGAAGTAAAAATCTGTGAAAGTGAGTTATAGTCCCACTTTTAAAATCTAATATTTTTGGGATTAGAATACATGCAGGTTTTATAAATGATTTACAAAATAGACACAAGTACGTGAAACTATATTCTATGGTTGAATTATCGAAATCGAATATGCCCCTTTTTATTAAGTCTGGTAATCTAAGAATTAGGGAACAGACACCCTAATTGACGCGAATCCTAAAGATATATCTATTGGGCCTAACAAACCCCATCCAAAGTACCGGATGCTTTAGTACTTTGAAATTTATATCATATCCGAAGGGTGTCCCGGAATGATGGGGATATTCTTATATATGCATCTTGTTAATGTCGGTTACCAGGTGTTCACCATATGAATGATTTTTATCTCTATGTATGGGATGTGTATTGAAATATGAAATCTTGTGGTCTATTGTTACGATTTGATATATATAGGTTAAACCTATAACTCACCAACATTTTTGTTGACGTTTAAAGCATGTTTATTCTCAGGTGAATACTAAGAGCTTCCGCTGTTGCATACTAAAATAAGGACAAGATTTGGAGTCCATGTTTGTATGATATTGTGTAAAAACTGCATTCAAGAAACTGATTTCGATGTAACATATTTGTATTGTAAACAATTATGTAATGGTCATGTGTAAACAGGATATTTTAGATTATCATTATTTGATAATCTACGTAAAGCTTTTTGAACCTTTATTTATGAAATAAAGGTTATGGTTTGTTTTAAAAATGAATGCAGTCTTTGAAAAACGTCTCATATAGAGGTCAAAACCTCGCAACGAAATCAATTAATATGGAACGTTTTTAATCAATAAGAATGGGACATTTCAAGAAACATTCCCTTTAGCTCGGTAACGTTTAGTCATTGTTTTTTGAACCGGTGAACGCGAATCTTAGATATGGATCCATATGGTTTGACATCCCCACTCGGGCTAGTAGCGCTAGCATTTAACGAGTGTTTAATACTTCGTAAACATACGCACTTGCCAAGTGTACTTTCAGGGGGTATAAATGTTAAGTTAGTTACCAAGTGCCCACGGTTAACATATACTTTATCATGCTGTTTTGAAACGCTCTTTGTAGCACTGAAATCCTGTGGCCTACCTTACATACTGTTATACTTAAACTATAGCTCACCAACCTTTGTATTGACGTTTTTAAGCATGTTTTTCTCAGGTGCTTAAGGTTATTTGCTTCTGCTGTAGTGCTAGTCTTGCCGTAGACACCCGCTGCTCTAGTGTTATCACCGCATGAACTGTTTATCTTGCATTCAAACTTTAATACTTTTGAACTATGTTTTGTAACGACCTAAGGGTCACACACATTTATTCATGCTTGCTATTCGTAGAAGCATACTGTTGGTGTAAAACAATTGACGTCGGTTATGACGTCATCTTTTTTATCTTGAATGCAACTTCTTTTATTACAGCATGTAGTCCTTAACCTTGTAATGATCCTGTTGTTGATAATTCATACACGATGGTTTTGTACGGGGCATCACATTTGGTATCAGAGCCTTGGTTGTAGGGAATTAGGTTGCATTAGTGAGTCTAAGACCGACCCGAGTAGGATTCACTAATAGGACTAATCTACAACTTGCTAGTTTACTTGTTTCCGCTGAACTTACTGCATGCTGCTGCTTACTTTTACTGCTATATGCCCTATGCTATTACATAATTTCACTACTGTATGATATTACTTGTTTTCGATTGCATGCTACTTCTGTACGATTCGTTATTATTGCCATGCTACTTATTGTTATACATGATTTAAATTGTTGGCCTAATACGTGCTTGCTTTATGACTTACTGACATGGAAAAATTTATTTTTCCTTGTTCAGATGTCGGATACTCCACCTGCTATCATTTTGGGCAGTTCAGACTCGTCAGCCACCCCACCTGCTGCTGCTGCCGACACACCAATCCCGCTACCCACGAGTGACCCCGGCGCTTCATCTTCCGGGACTAGCAGCCAGATGCCTGCCCCAGTGGTTACTTCTAGTGGAGCCCAGGACCCTTCGGAGATTCCAGCTCCATCTGCCCAGGACCCTCAGGATCACAGCCCCGCTCCGGTGAGATTGTGATTCCCGCGGAGTTCGGGGAAGGTCCATTCCTTAATCGGTATCGCCATTGGTGCCGACGCGCCCCTGATGGACGTCT
This sequence comes from Rutidosis leptorrhynchoides, assembly GCF_046630445.1. Classification (NCBI taxonomy): domain Eukaryota; kingdom Viridiplantae; phylum Streptophyta; class Magnoliopsida; order Asterales; family Asteraceae; genus Rutidosis; species Rutidosis leptorrhynchoides. The sequence goes on along the minus strand of NC_092336.1, from coordinate 324,986,275 downwards.
CATTCCGATCGGACCCGCTCGTTACCAACAGATGATGGCCGTTCAAGGACGGCCAGTTCAGCCACCCGTACAGCCACCACATGATTCGGACGACCCATCATCCACTGATGCTTCATCCGACGACGCCTCCTCAGACGACTCCAGTGATGATGAGGACCCTGCTGATGTACCTATTCAGCCACCCTCCACCCCGCCGAAGAAGCGGTATCGCTTCGACGGTACCATCATTCCGGGGATCAACGGAGGACGAGCCTTCACTGACGCGTTTGGTCAACGTCGTAGGGTTACTGCTCGTAAGCGGCTTGTGCCGTACCCTGCTGACCCACAAGTGCATAAGGCACCCCGTTATGTACTGACTATTTCTGAAGCCGGAACATCTGCACCCCGTTATGTAATGTCTGCACCACCGGCACCACCCGCAACACCGGCACCCCCAGCACCACCTGCCCTACCATCTCCCACTGTCGAGGAATTGACAATGGAGGTGGAGACCCTCCGAGTTCGAGTTGCTGAGCTTGAGGACCAGATGGCCCATGTTATGGACATCCTTCACCCACCTTCACCGTAGGGCTTTTCTATTTTGATTTCATTATGTAATCTAGTTGTAGTTTTATGTTTCACTTATGTATTGTACGAACTTATTCAGATGTATGAAACTTATTATTATTAATGGAACTTTGTGTTATTTAATTCTTGCACAATGTTCTATTTATATTACTGTACGATGATTTTGTGGTATTTGTACCTAGATGCTTTATTTAATAACATGTGATGTTTTGATTCCATGTTGGTTACTATATATGGTATTATTACTATTTGAATGCTGGATTTTAACTTGAGTCAAAATTTTTGTTTAGAACACCATGGCTAACGGTCGATCCACACCTACTGCTGCTCAAATTGAAGAGATGATCCAAGAACGTGTAGCCGCAGCCATTGCGGAAATGCAACCCCAAGCTCCACCGCCACCGCCACCGCCACCACCGCCGGTTATTCAGCCCATTCGAAATGGGTGTACGTACAAGGAATTCCAGAGCTGTAAACCACATAACTTCAGCGGCACTGAGGGACCGGTTGGTCTCACTAGATGGTTCGAGAAACTTGAATCAGTATTCCGAGTTAGCAACTGTTCGGAGAACAACAAAACCAAATTTGCTTCTTGCACGCTATCAGACGGCGCGCTCACGTGGTGGAACACAATGGCACAGGCACAAGGCATTGATGAGGCGTATGCTACGCCATGGGAAGAATTTAAGTGTGCCATGATTGAGGAGTATTGTCCGAGAACCAAAATCTAAAAGATGGAAATGGAATTCATGCAGTTAAAGGCCGTTGGGAACGACCTTGATGGTTACAACAGGATATTTTTGGAACTAGCCCTGATGTGTCCGACAATGGTCACCCCGGAATTCAAGCGAATGGAAAGGTACTTCTGGGGACTCCCTAAGAGCATCAAGGGTAATGTCACCTCGTCCAAGCCACCAAATGTTCCCGAAGCGATGCGCATGGCGCATAATTTAATGAATCAAATAACCATCGATGAACCGGAGAAAACTAAGTCTGAAGCGGGTACTAGCGAGAAGCGCAAATGGGATAACCACAACAACAGGGGAAGGACCTATAAGCAAAACTCGGCGAAACGACATGAGGGTTTCAGAGGAAACAACAACGGTGGAAACCTCAACCCCAACAACAACACCAACTCCAACCCGAACTACAAAGGAACCTTACCACAATGCAAGCGGTGCTACAAACACCACACTGGGTATTGTAATGTTGTCTGCGAGAAGTGACAACTGTCTGGGCATGTTGGAAAAGACTGCAAGGTCACCACTTTGAATGGGAAGCCGAACCCCACAGGGCCAAGGAAGTGTTACGAATGCGGACAGACGGGCCATTTCAGAAATGCGTGTCCAAATAAGCGAAAAGATGGCGGATCACCCCGCGCTAGAGCTTTCAATGTTAATGCAAGGGACGCACGCGAAAACCCCGACTTGGTGACAGGTATATTCAAAATCAACAATCTTTTAGCTTCTGTCTTGTTTGATACTGGTGCGGATAGAAGTTATGTATGTAGACATTTTTGCGATAAGATTAATTGGTCGTTAGTCCCGTTAAAAGAGAGTATGCTTGTCGAGGTTGCCAATGGAAAACTTGAAAAGGTTGACCATATTAGTCGTGGAGCTATTATCAACATAGCTGGTGCAGATTTCGAAATTGATTTGATACCTATCAAATTGGGAAGTTTTGACGTGATCGTCGGTATGTATTGGTTGAGTAAGATAAGGGCCGATATTATCTGTGGAGATAAAGCACTTCGTATACCACAAGGAGATGGTGAACCACTGGTTATCTATGGAGAGAGATGTACCTCGAAGTTGAACCTCATTAGTTGCGTGAAAGCGCAAAAGATTATGAAGAAGGGACGTCTTGCTGTCCTAGCGCATGTGAAAACAGTAGAAACTGAGGTGAAAAGCGTGAACGACGTTCGAATTGTGAACGAATTTTTCGATGTCTTCCCTGAGGAATTGTCGGGATTGCCGCCGCAGAGAGCAGTAGAGTTTCAAATTGACTTAGTGCCAGGAGCTGCACCTGTAGCTCGCGCACCTTATAGACTCGCACCTTCCGAGATGCAAGAATTACAGAGCCAACTACAAGAACTACTTGACCGAGGGTTTATCCAACCAAGTTTCTCGCCTTGGGGCGCACCTGTTCTGTTTGTGAAGAAGAAGGATGGATCCTTCCGTATGTGTATCGACTACCGTGAACTCAACAAATTGACAATCAAGAATTGGTATCCTCTTCCCAGAATTGACGATCTTTTTGACCAACTACAAGGATCGAGCGTTTACTCAAAGATCGATTTACGATCCGGTTATCACCAGTTGAGGGTGAAGGAAAGTGACGTGATGAAAACTGCATTTAGAACTCGTTATGGTCATTATGAGTTTCTCGTGATGCCATTCGGATTAACCAATGTACCTACCGTGTTCATGGACCTCATGAATCGTGTCTGCAAGCCATACTTGGATAAGTTTGTTATCGTCTTCATAGATGATATCCTCATCTACTCTAAGAGCGAAGAAGAGCATGAGCAACACCTCTGACTAGTACTTGAACTCTTGAGACAAGAGTAACTTTACGCCAAATTCTCCAAGTGTGAATTTTGGTTGAAGGAAGTACAATTTCTGGGTCATGTGGTGAGAGACCAGGGTATCAAAGTTGATCCCACCAAGATTGAACTATCAGCAAGTGGGAGACCCCCACTACTCCAACTCATATTCGCCAATTTTTAGGTCTCGCCGGTTACTACCGAAGGTTCATTGAAGGATTTTCTCTGATTGCGCGTCCTTTGACCGCGCTGACTCACAAGGGTAAGAAGTTCATTTGGGAACCCGCACACGAATCAACATTTCAAACTTTGAAGAAGAAGTTAACCTCCGCACCTATCCTATCACTTCTCGAAGGTAGTGACGATGTCGTTGTTTATTGCGATGCTTCGAAGAGTGGTTTTAGTTGTGTACTGATGCAATGATCAAAGGTTATTGCCTATGCCTCCCGCCAATTGAAGATTCACGAGCGGAACTACACTACTCACGATCTTGAACTTGGAGCCGTTGTCTTTGCACTCAAATTGTGGAGACACTATTTGTATGGAACTAAGAGTACTATCTTCACCGATCACAAGAGTCTCCAGCACATCTTCGATCAGAAGCAACTGAATATGAGACAGTGTCGATGGATCGAGATGCTCAACGACTATGATTGTGAACTCCGTTATCACCCTGGCAAGGCCAATGTTGTAGCTGACGCTTTAAGCCAAAAGGAGAGGACGACACCTCTTCGTGTTAGGGCTCTGAACATCACCATCCATTCGAACCTCAACAGCCAAATCAGAGTAGCCCAAGATGAGGCTCTCAAGGAGGAGAATATATCTCATGAACATTTGAACATACTTGTCTCTCGATTCGAGGTTAGGGAGTCTGGACTCCGATGTTATGCCGGAAGAATTTGGGTACCTTTTTATGGAGATCTACGAAACCTTATACTTTATGAAGCCCACAAATCGAGATATTCGATTCACCCCGGAGCGAGTAAGATGTACCACGACCTTAAAGAACAGTATTGGTGGCCGAATCTTAAGAAGGACGTTGCAACCTATGTTGGTAAGTGTTTGACTTGCTCGAAGGTTAAAGCCGAGCATCAGAGACCTTCTGGGTTACTTCAACAGCCGGAAATCCCATAATGGAAGTGGGAAAGGATCACAATGGATTTAATTACTAAGCTGCCGAAGACAGTGGGCGGATACGATACTATTTGGGTTATTGTTGACCGCCTTACTAAATCTGCACACTTTCTAGTGATGAAGGAAATAGATACAATAGAGAGACTTGCTCAATTATACATCAAGGAGGTTGTATCTCGTCATGGTGTGCCTTTATCGATCATCTCCGATCGCGATCCCCGTTTTGCTTCTAGATTTTGGCGTTCTTTGCAAGAAGCCATGAGAACTCGTCTTGACATGAGTACTGCTTATCACCCTCAGACTGACGGACTAAGTGAACGAATGATTCAGACCTTGGAGGACATGTTACGTGCATGTGTCATTGACTTTGGAAAAGCCTGGGAAACGCATTTGCCACTAGCCGAATTCTCGTACAACAACAGTTATCACTTGAGCATTAATGCCGCACCTTTTAAAGCATTGTGTGGACGCAAGTGCCGATCTCCTATTTGTTGGGCCGAAGTTGGCGAAAAGCAAATCACCGGTCCAAGGTAGTCCATGAAACGATGGAGAAGATTGCTCAGATTCAAGCTAGACTTAAGACTGCCCGTGATTGCCAAAAGAGTTATGCCGATCTTAAACGTAAAGACTTTGAATTCAACATTGGTGATCGTGTAATGTTGAAGGTTGCACCTTGGAAAGGTGTGATCCATTTTGGAAAACGTGGAAAGTTAAACCCACGATACATTGGTCCTTTTGAAATCTTGGAACGTGTTGGACCCGTTGCTTACCATTTGGATCTACCAGTACAATTGAGCTCAGTTCATCCTACCTTCCATGTGTCAAACTTGAAGAAGTGTCTTGCTGCACCTGAACTTATCATACCACTTGAAGAACTTACGATTGACGACAAACTTCACTTTGTGGAAGAACCTGTTGAAATTATGGATCGAGAGATCAAAACTTTGAAACGCAACAAGATTCCGATCGTCCAAGTACGATGGAATGCCAAATGAGGACCTGAGTTTACTTAAGAGCGAGAGGATCAAATGATGCGGAAGTATCCTCACCGTTTCTCGACTCCTCCATCTACCTCAGCTTAAAATTTCGGGACAAAATTTTCTTTAACAGGTGGGTAATGTAACGACCCTGGATTTTCCAACGTTTATTTATTAATAATTATTATTATTAATACGTGTGATTAAACGAATGTATGTTATTACATTTACATGTTGCCATGATTGCCCGTACTTGACTTAAATTGCCCGAAACGTGTTTGTGACACACGAAACTTTCACGAATAATATTTTTAGAGTTTTATTTACATTCATGATTGATTTTATTAATCATTTTAATTAACTAAGGTTATTGGTTAATTACTTGGGCTTTAATTGTTACTTACATGGAACTTGGACTTGATTAATGTAAATGGACTCTTGAATATGGGCTTATAAGCCCACCCTACTTCTTAGTTGGACTAGTTAGCCCATGTCTTACACTGGTAAGTATTACTTAGATGGAAACTAGCTAGTTTTGTTCAAATGAGAATCTAGTTACCAGATCCCCATGCATGGCCATCTATTAACCACACTTTTAAGGCTTTTCATGCTAGTGACCAAGGAACAACTCCCTCCCCCAATATGCTTGAGAAACCGTCGGCCTAGCTCTCCTACAAGGGAGTTTTGGTTTTCATTTTTCATTACTTCACTCTCTTGTTTTCTTTCATTCAAACACACACACAAAAACACTTCCAAGTTTCTCTCTTTTCTCTCTAGTTTTTGTAAGTAACTTGAAGCTTTTGTTCCTTTCTTTTTTTCCTTGTAAAACCGTAGCAAGAACATCCCATAATCATCATCATTTGCTTGTAGTTACTTGTTCATGTTTATGGTTTACTTACTTACTTGTTGTTGTTACATGCTAGTTTCAAGAATCAACTCTTTAGTTTGATTCTTCATAATATCTTGTATTTTCAAGAACACAAGAACATAAACTTACTAGTTTATGATTATACATTTATTGTTTCAAAAGATTTAAGGTTCATGTGTTGTAAATCATACTTGTAATTCATGTTAGTAAACTTTAAATTTTACTTTCTTAAAGATCAAACTTCGGTTTGAATCTTTAAAGTATGAACAACCCATGAACTAGTTACTAGTTACTTGCTTACTTAGCTTATTTACTTCATTTACTTGCACTTTAATTTCATGATTTATTTTCTTGTTGGTAAAGTGTTACTAGTTAACATTGATCTCATTAATCTTGAACTAAAAGTTAACTTTAATAGTTCAAGAACATGTAAGTAAGATTTCTTTAATTATAACTTTGTACACTTATGTTAGATCTAGACTTTTGAGTCTTGGATCTTCAAGATCAAACTAAGAACTATGTTCTACATCTTAAGATCTTGATTTCATAAGTTCACTTTCAAGTTTGTAACTTATTATTAGTTTTAAAGTTCATGTATGTGTTAGATCTAAGACTTTGATGTAACTTTGGATCATCAAAACACTTGCAACACTTAAGTGAGTTGTGCTTCATGTCTTAGACTTACACTTGTGTTATGATGGTCAAACCTTGGTAAAAATAATGCAAACACATCAACGAGTTGTACACTTGAAGCTATATGCATCAAGGATGAGAACCATGATAAGCATTGAGCACCAAGAACCACCGGAACCTACTGACCCTACTGTTCTACTGTTTCTGTGTCTGACCTGTACGACCTGGGCTACTTTAATTATGATTTTCAGATATCTCTGTTCGAGTAGATAACTTTTCATATAGGACTCGTCTTAATCCGAGTTACGGTTTAGGATTTATGGCCCTCCGATCGTCACAATGTCCATTTAACGTTGTGCTGAAAATTCTGACCTACTCGCACTTAGACCGTCGCCACGGTCAAACGAAGACGAGTTTGCTTCTGTAATTTTTACCACACTTAAAGGACTCATAGATGGAGCCATGGCCACTTGTCTCACCTTATTTCAGTAGGTGTAGAGGCCGTGGTGACTGACCGAACTCAGCCTTTGTTTTAAACTACTTTCATAAACGAAACCTACTTTACACCTTTTGTTTGATGATGAATGATGATGACCTTTAAGACCTTATTTACATACTTTTAAACCTATTCAGACGATTTATTGACTTAGTACTATTTGACTTAGGTTGAGAACCCGTTTGGACAACCTTCATTACTTGCTTACTTTCCGAGTCATACTTTACCGCTACTTTATCATTTTGAGTTATAGCATTCCCTTTTTACTTTAACTTATTTTGGGAACTGAGAATACATGCAGATTTTATGTTTTACACACTAGGCACGAGTACTTAAACTTATATATGTGTGGGTTATACAACGGCAGAAACATTCCCTTTAGCTCGGTAACGTTTAGTCATTGGTTCTTGAACCGGTGAACGCGAATCTTAGATATGGATCCATAGAGTTTGACATCCCCACTCGGGTTAGTAGCGCTAGCATTTAACGAGTGTTTAATACTTCGTAAACATACGCACTTGCCAAGTGTACTTTCAGGGGGTATAAACGTTAAGTTAGTTACCAAGTGCCCACAGTTAACATATACTTTATCATACTGTTTTGAAACACTCTTTGTAGCACTGAAATCTCGTGGCCTACCTTACATACTGTTATACTTAAACTATAGCTCACCAACCTTTGTGTTGACGTTTTTAAGCATGTTTTTCTCAGGTGCTTAAGGTTATTTGCTTCCGCTGTCGTGCTAGTCTTGCCGTAGACACCCGCTTCTCTAGTGTTATCACCGCATGAACTGTTTATCTTGCATTCAAACTTTAATACTTTTAAACTATTTTTTGTAACGACCTAAGGGTCACATACATTTATTTATGCTTTCTATTCGTAGAAGCATACTGTTGGTGTAAAATAATTGATGTCGGTTATGACGTCATCTTTTTATCGTGAATGCAACTTCTTTTATTACAGCATGTAGTACTTAACCTTGTAATGATCCTGTTGTTGATGATTCGTACACGATGGTTTTGTACGGGGCATCACACTGCCTTTTAGCAACAACTGAAGAGCCCAGAGCGGCCTGTTGAGGGTGGAGATGGTGGTACTGCTCAACCATCTCCTGATGTGGAAATTATTGAAAGTACTCCTGAACCGTCCAGCGCCAAGAGTTCAAAACGTGCTGGGAAGCGCCCAATGAATGAGGCTACTGAAAAGCCAAAGAAGAGAAGTATGCTTCATATTTATATTGTTTGTTTATTTCACTGTTAAAGTTCACAGTATACTTATTTGTCTTTATGTATCACAGGATTGATTCTTCAAAGGGATCATGATGATGAAACCACTGCTGGTGGTAATATTACTGAGTTTGCTGAGATTGAAGAAGATGATAATGATGATGACAATGATGAAACTGATGATATTGATTCTTTTGAGACCCCTCCATTCAGAGCTCTGCATACTCCTAAAGGGACTGATACAACCCAATCCTCTGCATCCACTCAACCACCATCTATACCACTAGGCGGTTTGCAGGCTTTTCTTGATGATCCTGCTAATAAATCTGATAGTTTTGCTGAGTTTTTGAAGGTAATCCTTATAAGATTTATAATCTAAGAACACCTTTTCACTAATAATTGTTTTCTTATCAGAATTACTGTATTCATTGTAGGCAAGCACCATTACTGATTTGTCTTCCTCTCTGTCTATCATGACTCATAAACAAAGCTATCAATCTACTGCTGCAGCATTAGTGCTTCTGAATCAACATGTGATTCATGGGCTTAAGATGCAAAAAGCTCAAGACACTATTGTTGCCAATGCTGTTCATAATGCCAACAAGGTAAAAAGACTTGAGGTTGACTTGAAAGATGCACATTTAAAGTTGAAGGCTGCAGAGGATGCTGTAAAGAAGAAGGAGGAGTTGTTGCAGGTGGTGGAAACAAAATGTGTTGCAGAAAGGGTGGAGAAAGAGAATTTTATGGAAGAGAATGATAAACTGATGAAGAGTAATGAGGAGCTAAGGAAGTTGCTTGAGGAGAAGAATCAGTTGTTGGAGGAGAAGGTTGCTGCTGCTGCTGATGCTGATGCTGAAAAGAATTTTACTGACTTGAAGGCTGGTGTCCCTGGTCTTGTGCATAGGGTGTTGGGTTCTTCACTTGTGGGTTAGACTTTTGATAGGTACCTGGTGGCATCTACAGAAAGTGACCTTTTAGATGCAATGGAGGAGGTCTTAAATGCATTACCTGTAAGGCCTGACCCTTTACCAGATGCAATTGCAAAACACATCAAACCAGATGCTTGTGCTAAGCTGCAGGTGGCTATAGCTGAAGTGACTTCTCTGAAGATTAACTCTTTAGAAGAAATGTGTCTTAGGGATAACGTATCTGTTAAGGACATTCTAGATGTTCCAATTTGAAAACACACTTATTCTGTAACAACATGTAACATCTTTATGTTGTATATACATTCTGTTCTTATGTTTAATGTAAGCATGTGTTGCTACTTTTCATGATTGTCGTATCACTGCTATATGCGTTTATGCATTGCAAGCTTGTTAAAAAGCTTAGATTTGTGTATATCACATCATATGAAATGATTTTTGTTTTAAACCGACTTTTAAATTTGTATATGAATTGAAATGTTATCCGTCATCCGCTGTCCGTAATGCATAATTCCTCTTTATCAATCAGAAGTGTACTGCTACATAAATGGAATTATGTATATAGGCTATTAAAATTGTATATCTGTTTTGTATTTCCATCTAGTCAAAACAAGTTATGTAGAACTTTGTTATTGCTGTAATGAATATAGCGAACAATTTATCCGTTCTCCATTCTGTATCAAAGCATATGTTTTGTAAAGAAGTTTTTGAGAATTCTCAAACTACGTTGTGAAGTAGGATATGAATGAATCATAATGCTGTTATGCTATGTTATAAAAATTGATAAGTCTGTTAAAGAAATTTTTGTTTATGGAATTAACAGTGTTCCGTTTTGCGTGTTGCGCTCAGGTGTTGTGCGGCTTACAAAATACCCTTGTATTTCAATTTTTTCTGTTTTCAAAATATAAATGGATTTATGCCGTTGTGATAAACCATTCTGTATGTCATGACATTATGAGATCTTTAGTTTTGCCTCGGTGCCCTCTAGCGAAGTAAACACTTTACGCTAGCCGATCCCTTATGTCTATAATGTTGACACAAGAGCCTCTACCATCGGGGGCATAAAAATGCCTTGCCTTATATGGGTAGGAATGAATGCCATGCTTTACATTCATAACGCGTAACGCTGTGCGTAAGAAAAATTTAAAATTTCATTGATAATACTGTCACTCATACAACATTTTTGTGTAATATCTTCGTATGGCATGATCAAGTCCCAATCAGAAAATTACAAAAAGTGTATTGTGTTATTGTCTAAACTGATGGAAATTAGAAATATGATAAAAACTGTTCTGTAAAATTCATGCTATTATACTGTCCTCCGTTTAGCGTTCTGCGTTCTCCTTTCAATGCTCCCACATTTTGTATGGTTTAAAGTACCCGTTCACATCATTTCTGCTAAATAACTGCTTCGATGATTCCCCTCTGACAAAATTCCCTTGAGCTTCATAAACAACTGATTTTTCTCTTGCGGGTCCCACATACTCAGAGTGTACTACTGCTACACCATTTGGTGTTGGGAACCGTAATTCTGCATGTGGTGTGGAAGTAATTGCTCCAAATTTGCCAAGAGTTCGCCTACCAAACAATGCATTGAATCTTGATCTGCCATCAATAACTGTAAAGTCCACAATTTCTGTTCGGACTAAAGGGTGTGTTCCCAATGTTACATCCAGCTTCACTCTACCAACTGCCTTCATTGATTCTCCCTTAATGCCAGCAATTTTCACAGTCGTGTAGCGAAGCCTATCCTTCACGTTGAACGGATAATTTTTGAAATAATGCAAATATAAAATATCTGCCTCACTACCTGTATCAGTATAAATTCGATTGATGTTTCTATTTGCAATTACAGCTGAAATGACCACAGGCTCTTCTGACAGACGCCAATTTGGAATGGTATGAAATATGATTGGAGCATACATCCAGGTCTCCGTCCTGCTTTTTCCGTCTGTTTCATTTTCCTCTATCTCATTCCATATAACCTTGATGTGCATTTCAGGGGTTGGATCTCTTTCATCATTCCTTTCTTCTCTTCTGTTCCAGTCACGCCGTCCACTGTGACGCATTTTTCCCTGCCAAGCAAAACGTTTGTTTGGATCATTTCTCCGATAATTTTTTCCTGGTAAAAGATGATTTAATTCTCCAACCTTGATCTCTGTAATGATCTCTCTCATCAATGACTTGCAATTATCAGTGTCATGTCCATATGCTTCATGGAAGTCACACCATTTGTCACTCTGTGGTCCCTGACGCTCTTCCATCGGCGGTGGGGGGTGAAAGGTTTCCTTAACAGGTTCTGTGAACAAGATTTCGTTTAGAGTTTTGGTTAATGCCATAATAAGTGGATGCCTGTCTAATGGCTTTCGATGGTGATAATTGTCATTTGGATGATTATTTCCCCTCCAGCCATTCTGCTGTTTCTGGTAATTATTGTCGTAACCACGTTGCCTCTGATAATTGTCATTTATGTTCCGTTCTCCGCCTTGCTGCCTGAAATTTCTCTGATAATTATCCACTCTTGGATATCCCATTTAGCCTGCTCGTAAATGCTTCTGAGCGATACCCAACGCCTGATGCAATGTTTTTGGAATGTCATAACGCAAAGCGTGAATTAATCGTGCAAAATGTCGCTGATCAAGACAAAATATAAATCCTGAAACAAGCTGAGACTCTGGTATGTCTGGTATCTTCTGACATTCAATGGTATAACGTTTCATAAAATCACTCAGTGATTCATTATGGTGCATTGTTTTCTCATGTGCATCAAGATGTAACAACGTGCAGCTTCTCAAGCTTTGATATTGCATCACAAACTTTGCCCTCAAATCAAGAAAACTGGTAATGCTCCTTGGTGGCAAGCTAGCAAACCACTCCCTTGCCATTTTCTACAATACCATTGGAAACATATGGCACGCAGTTTCATCTTCCCAATGCTGCAACCTCATAACACCTTCAAACATAGTCAGAAAATCTTCTGGATCTGTTGTACCATCATAAACACCGATAGATGGAATTCCCAAATTTTTTGGTAACGGATAATCTGCAATTCGAGGGATAAAACACTGTGTTGACTCTGCCATTGCTGGTGGTTTGATAGCTTCATCTCCAGTAATCAAAGCAAACAAAATATCCACAGTTGTTGCTCAGATGGTTGGTTGTGCTAATTTTTGCGTAAATCGTGATGGCGCTGTTTTAGTCAAAATTTCATCCAGTAACTTGCTTGCCATTTCTTCAGTCATAAAGAACTGTTCACCTTCTTTTTCAAAATTCCAATCATTATCCAGAAATCCTTCATTACTGTGTTGATTCTCAGTGTCATCAACTAAAGCATTCAACTGATTGAATAACTTAAACAATTGTGATTTAGAAATTGATTTTCCTCTGCTGTTGTGCTTAACATTGACATCAGATGTCTTTTTGAAAGAAACATTATGTGTTCCTCGCCTAGCTTTCCACATTCCAACACTAGAACCTCCTATCAGTGGTTTTCTCAATCGTGGTATGGTTTCATGAACTTGATCATCTGCTGTGTCAGTGTGCAAATGATCTTCTTCTTCAACTGAAGTCTCTTCAAAAGTTAGCTAATCGACTGGTATATTTTCAATGAGGTTTTCATCGACTGGTTCAAGTGTTGTTTTTGATGAGGTTGTTTCGGTTGTCTTTGTGTTCTTGGTGTTTTTGATGGTCTTTGAGACGGGTGGCGCCATCTGTTAGTACGATTTTCTGTATAGCGGCTGTAAGGTACTAGTACAGAAAAGTAGCTGCTCAGCATTTGGCGTATACTTTTATTGTTGTTTGCCCTCGAGAAATAATCTCTGCAGACCTGGAACACAGATGTAAGATCTGTGGGGTGGCCTCAATTGAAATATCCATTCATATTGATTATAAACGTTCCATATTAATTGATTTCGTTGCAAGGTTTTGACCTCTATATGAGACGTTTTTTAAAGACTGCATTCATTTTTAAAACAACCATAACCTTTATTTTATCAATAAAGGTTTTAAAAACATTACGTAGATTATCAAATAATGATAATCTAAAATATACTGTTTACACACGACCATTACATAATGGTTTACAATAGAAATATATTACATCGACATATGTTTCTTGAATGCAGTTTTTACACAATATCATACAAACATGGACTCCAAATCTTGTCCTTATTTTAGTATGCAACATCGGAAGCTCTTAGTATTCACCTGAGAATAAACATGCTTTAAATGTCAACAAAAATGTTGGTGAGTTATAGGTTTAACCTATATATATCAAATCGTAACAATAGACCACAAGATTTCATATTTCAATACACATCCCATACATAGAGATAAAAATCATTCATATGGTGAACAACTGGTAACCGACATTAACAAGATGCATATATAAGAATATCCCCATCATTCCGGGACACCCTTCGGATATGATATAAATTTCGAAGTACTAAAGCATCCGGTACTTTGGATGGGGTTTGTTAGGCCCAATAGATCTATCTTTAGGATTCGCGTCAATTTGGGTGTCTGTTCCCTAATTCTTAGATTACCAGACTTAATAAAAAGGGGCATATTCGATTTCGATAATTCAACCATAGAATGTAGTTTCACGTACTTGTGTCTATTTTGTAAATCATTTATAAAACCTGCATGTATTCTCATCCCAAAAATATTAGATTTATAACTCACTTTCACAGATATTTTCTTCCTCGGAAATAAGACTTGGCCATGGATCGATTCACGAACCTATACAAATATGTACATATATATCAAAGTATGATCAAAATATAATTACAACCATTTTTATTATGTTTTAAAGATTTGAGTGTATTAAGTCAGCTGTCCTCGTTAGTAACCTACAACTAGTTGTCCACAGTTAGATGTACAGAAATAAATCGATATATATATTATCTTGAATCAATCTAAGACCCAGTGTATACATGTCTCAGGCTAGATCACAACTCAAAGTATATATATTTTTGGAATCAACCTTAACCCTGTATAGCTAACTCCAACATTACTGCATATAGAGTGTCTATGGTTGTTCCAAATAATATATATACATGGGTCGATATGATATGTCAAAACATTTGCATACGTGTCTATGGTATCCCAAGATTACATAATATATTAGAATACATGTATAATACAATATAAGTTAGCTAGGATATGATTTGTATAGATTTGTTAAACATTTCCCGTAGCTAAAAAGATAAAAAATATCCAATCTTGTTTTACCCATAACTTCTTCATTTTAAATCCGTTTTGAGTGAATCAAATTGCTATGATTTCATATTGAACTCTAATTTAAGAATCCAAACAGAAAAAGTATAGGTTTATAGTCAGAAATTTAAGTTACATGTCAATTACTAAAGAGGTAGTCATTTCTGTCGAAATAACGACATCTTGATGACCATTTTGAAAAACATACTTTCACTTTGAGTTTAACCAAGATTTTTGGATATAGTTTGATGTTCATATGAAAAATCATTTTCCCAGAAGAAAAACTTTTAAATCAAAGTTTATCATAGTTTTTAATTATCCAAACCAAAACAGCCCCCGGTTTCACTACGACGGCGTATATCCGATTTTATGGTGTTCATCGTGTTTTCAGGTTTTAAATCATTAAGTTAGCATATAATATAGATATAGAACATGTGTTTAGTTGATTTTAAAAGTCAAGTTAGAAGGATTAACTTTTGTTTGCGAACAAGTTTAGAATTAACTAAACTATGTTCTAGTGATTACAAGTTTAAACCTTCGAATAAGATAGCTTTATATGTATGAATTGAATGACGTTATGAACATCATTACTACCTCAAGTTTTCTGGATAAAACTACTAGAAATGAGAAAAATAGATCTAGCTTCAAAAGATCCCTGGATGGCTTGAAAGTTCTTGAAGCAGAATCATGACACGAAAACAGTTCAAGTAAGATTTTCACTCGAAATAAGATTGTTATAGTTGTAGAAATTGAATCAAAGTTTGAATATGAATATTACCATGAATTAGAAAGATAACATACTGTAAATAACAAAGGTTCCTTGATCTTATATGATTACTTGGAATGGATTAGAAAGCTTGGAAGTAGACTTGCAAACTTGGAAGTATTCTTGATTTTTATGAAACTATACTTATGGAATTTATGAAGAACACTTAGAACTTGAAGATGGAACTTGAGAGAGATCAATTAGATGAAGAAAATTGAAGAATGAAAGTGTTTGTAGGTGTTTTTGGTCGTTGGTATATGGATTAGATATAAAGGATATGTAATTTTGTTTTCATGTAAATAAGTCATGAATGATTACTAATATTTTTGTAATTTTATGAGATATTTCATGCTAGTTGCCAAATGATGGTTCTCACATGTGTTAGGTGACTCACATGGGCTGCTAAGAGCTGATCATTGGAGTGTATATACCAATAGTACATACATCTAAAAGCTGTATATTGTACGAGTACGAATACGGGTGCATACGAGTAGAATTGTTGATGAAATTGAACGAGGATGTAATTGTAAGCATTTTTGTTAAGTAGAAGTACTTAGATATGTGTCTTGAAGTCTTTCAAAAGTGTAAGAATACATATCAAAACACAACATGTATATACATTCTAATGGATTCGTTAAGTCTTCGTTAGTCGTTACATGTAAGTGTTGTTTTGAAACCTTTAAGTTAACGATCTCAATTAATTTTGTTAATCCAATGTTTATTATATCAAATGAGATGTTAAATTATTATATTATCATGATATTATGATGTATGAATATCTCTTAATATGATACATACATTAAAATATCGTTACAACGATAATCGTTACATATAAGTCTCGTTTCGTAATTCTTGAGTTAGTAGTCTTGTTTTTACATATGTAGTTCATTGTTAACACACTTAATGATATATTTAAATATCATTTTATCATGTTAAATATAGTGTATCAATATCTTAATATGATACATATGTATTTAGTAGACGTTATCATAACGATAATCGTTATATATATCATTTCGAGTTTCTTAACTTAGTAATCTCATTTCTTATGTATATCACACATTGTTAATATACTTAGTGAGATACTTACTCATCATAATCTCATGTCAACCATTTATATATGTCTATATATACCACAATATGTAGTTTTTACAAATTTGTAACGTTCGTGAATCGCCGGTCAACTTGGGTGATCAATTGTCTATATGAAACTTATTTCATTTAATCAAGTATTAACAAGTTTGATTGCTTAACACGTTGGAAACATTTAGTTATGTAAATATCAATCTCAATTAAGATATATAAACATGGAAAAGTTCGGGTCACTACATCAATCAATCTGTGGATCAATCTGTAATGATCCGTCTAACGCACTGCTGCTAAGCGGCTAATGTTCTTTTAGAGTGAGAAAGAACTGTGTAAGAGAGAAAGTGTACTTCTCTCTGACTGAAGTTCAGATCAGAAAATGATGTGAAATGTGGTGACCTAGTGTAAGATCCCGAATTTGGTGCGTCAGAAAATGTTCCTGAAAGTGTCAGTAAATGCGCGCAGCAGAAAGCGCCACTAAAAGTGAACCTAACACTTATGCATTTTTAGATTTTACATCAGAATCAGTTGCAGTACTGAGTCGCGCCGCAGGACAAAAGGCCGTGCCACGGGCTAAGGCATGGATTGAAGGGTCTGTGCATGTAAAGTCTCGACATGGAATTTTAGCTTTAAGCCGCGCCGAGGACCTTGGAGCCGCGCCGCGGCCTGAAACTGCAAAAAATGCTGAACTCGTTTTAAGGGGTTAAATGAAGGGTATGATCGTCTTTTCACTTATGGATGGATTTGTAGCCATAATATCAGTTTGGGATCCAATTTTGGATCATTTTCACATCCACACAACTCTCTCATCTCATCTTAGAGAGAGAGGGAGATTTCTAGTGAGAGATTTAGAGATTTGGGGAAGAAGAAGCTTGAATCGATCAAAGGTCCGAGTATTAAAGTTGTTCTCCTCGTTCACGGCTACGTTACGGTAGTGTTGGTATGTTCTAACTCTGAATTTCGTTGTTTATGATTCTTGTTCATGTTTGGGGGTTTGAGCTAGTTAGGGTTATAAACCCCATTTCTCATGAAATTGGGGGTTTTATTGAAGGTTTAGGGTTTGATGATGAATTTGGAAGTGTTTATCATGGATTGGGTGTTAAATCACTAGGTTGTGAGTTTATTAGAGATTTTGATGTTCTTAGGAACAAGTTTACTAGTCAAAATGGGTGTTGACTAGGTTTGGGGTCAAAATAGGTTTTGAGTCAAGTTTTGGTGAATCAAGTATGTAAATACTTGATTTAGGTGTAATTGATGTTTTAAAAATATAATCACTAGTCGTTAGTGAATTTGGGCGTTTTTGAGGCTTATGTCAAAATGGGTTGACTTTGATTGGGTCAAATTTGATGATGACACTAGTTTTAGTCAAATAGATGTTTGAACACTTTTGTTAAGTGTTAAAGAATATTTTTGGATGTAATTACTCGCGAGAAGTAATTTTGGGTTAAAATGGTATTTTTAACATAAGTCAAACGTGGTCAAAAGCAATATGGGTCAATATTGCACGTGTTGGGGTTTTGGTGTATTTGGCGTTTGAAATGATTACTACCTAAGTAGTAATTTAGTGTTAAGACCTAGGTTTGGTCTATTTGGTGTCGAGTACAATTTGAGTTAAATTGTACTTTATTGAGTGGGTTTAAATTACCACCCGAAGTGGTAATTGGTTTGTGTCCATTAGGTGTTAAATGGGCGGGTTTTGGCGAGCAATATGAGATCTCTCGACTAAGGGATGTGAGTGTCGGGTTCTCTTTTAGAGAATTGTTATTTATGTACATATTGTGCCTATGTGTGATATAGGTGGTTTCTTGCTCGAATATGAGGACGGAGGTCATAATACACTACTTGTGCGGGCATTCCAAGGTGAGTGGAATAATTATGCATGTATCTATATAGTGTATTTATTTGTGAATGTTATGGTATGCACCAATGAGCCGGTAGTACCATAACATGTATGTGACGAGTGTCATGATGTGAACCACGAGCCGGTAGCATTGAAGTGTGAACCAGGAGCCGGTAGCACTATAAAATGAAGTGCGAACCACGAGCCGGTAGCACTATAAATTGAAGTGTGAACCACGAGCCGGTAGCACTATAAAATGAGATGTGAACCACGAGCCGGTAGCATCGAAGTGTGAACCACGAGCCGGTAGCACTATAAAATGAGATGTGAACCACGAGCCAGTAGCATCAAAGTGTGAACTGAAATGTCCCGTTCTTATTGATTAAAAACGTTCCATATTAATTGATTTCGTTGCGAGGTTTTGACCTCTATATGAGACGTTTTTCAAAGACTGCATTCATTTTTAAAACAAACCATAACCTTTATTTCATAAATAAAGGTTTAAAAAGCTTTACGTAGATTATCAAATAATGATAATCTAAAATATCCTGTTTACACATGACCATTACATAATGGTTTACAATACAAATATGTTACATCGAAATCAGTTTCTTGAATGCAGTTTTTACACAATATCATACAAACATGGACTCCAAATCTTGTCCTTATTTTAGTATGCAACAGCGGAAGCTCTTAGTATTTACCTGAGAATAAACATGCTTTAAATGTCAACAAAAATGTTGGTGAGTTATAGGTTTAACCTATATATATCAAATCGTAACAATAGACCACAAGATTTCATATTTCAATACACATCCCATACATAGAGATAAAAATCATTCATATGGTGAACACCTGGTAACCGACATTAACAAGATGCATATATAAGAATATCCCCATCATTCCGGGACACCCTTCGGATATGATATAAATTTCGAAGTACTAAAGCATCATGTACTTTGGATGGGGTTTGTTAGGCCCAATAGATCTATCTTTAGGATTCGCGTCAATTAGGGTGTCTGTTCCCTAATTCTTAGATTACCAGACTTAATAAAAAGGGGCATATTCGATTTCAATAATTCAACCATAGAATGTAGTTTCATGTACTTGTGTCTAGTTTGTAAATCATTTATAAAACCTGCATGTATTCTCATCCCAAAAATATTAGATTTTAAAAGTGGGACTATAACTCACTTTCACAGATTTTTACTTCGTCGGGAAGTAAGACTTGGCCACTGGTTGATTCACAAACCTATAACAATATATACATATATATCAAAGTATGTTCAAAATATATTTACAAAACTTTTAATACATTTTGATGTTTTAAGTTTATTAAGTCAGCTGTCCTCGTTAGTAATCTACTACTAGTTGTCCACAGTTAGATGTACAGAAATAAATCGATAAATATTATCTTGAATCAATCCACGACCCAGTGTATACGTATCTCAGTATTGATCACAACTCAAACTATATATATATATTTTGGAATCAACCTCAACCCTGTATAGCTAACTCCAACATTCACATATAGAGTGTCTATGGTTGTTCCGCAATATATATATAGATGGGTCGACATGATAGGTCGAAACATTGTATACGTGTCTATGGTATCTCAAGATTACATAATATACAATATAAGTTGATTAGGTTATGGTTGGAATAGATTTATTACTAACTTTCACGTATGTAAAATGAGTAGTTTTTATCAATCTTGTTTTACTCGCCATTTCTTCGTTTCTAATCCGTTTTGAGTGATTCCAGTGGCCACGGTTTCGTTGGAACTTAAATTTATGAATCTAAACAGAAAATGTATAAGTTTATAGTCGGAAATACAAGTTACAAGTCATTTTTGAAAGAGGTAGTCATTTCCGTCGAAAGAACGACATCTTGATGACCATTTTGAAAAACATACTTTCACTTTGAGTTTAACCATCATTTTTGGATATAGTTTCATGTTCATAATAAAAATCATTTTTCTAGAAGTATAGCTTTTAAATCAAAGTTCTTCTTAGCTTTTAATTATCCCAACCAAAACAGCCCCCGGTTTTACTACGACGGCGTATATCCAGTTTTATGGTGTTTATCGTGTTTTCGGGTTTTAAATCATTAAGTTAGCATATCATATAGATATAGAACATGTGTTTAGTTGATTTTAAAAGTCAAGTTAGAAGGATTAACTTTTATTTGCGAACAAGTTTAGAATTAACTAAGCTATGTTCTAGTGATTACAAGTTTAAACCTTCGAATAAGATAGCTTTATATGTATGAATCGAATGATGTTATGAACATCATTACTACCTCAAGTTCCTTGGATAAACCTACTGGAAATGGAAAAAATAGATCTAGCTTCAAAGGATCCTTGGATGGCTTGAAAGTTCTTGAAGCAGAATCATGACACGAAAACAATTTCAAGTAAGATTTCCACTCGAAATAAGATTGTAATAGTTATAGAAATTGAATTAAAGTTTGAATATGATTATTACCTTGTATTAGAAAGATAACCTACTGTAAGTAACAAAGATTTCTTGATCTTGGATGATTACTTGGAATGGATTTAGAAAACTTGGAAGTAAACTTGCAATCTTGGAAGTATTCTTGATTTTATGAAACTAGAACTTTTGGAATTTATGAAGAACACTTAGAACTTGAAGATAGAACTTGAGAGAGATCAATTAGATGAAGAAAATTGAAGAATGAAAGTGTTTGCAGGTGTTTTTGGTCGTTGGTGTATGGATTAGATATAAAGGATATGTAATTTTGTTTTCATGTAAATAAGTCATGAATGATTACTCATATTTTTGTAATTTTATGAGATATTTCATGCTAGTTGCCAAATGATGGTTCCCACATATTTTAGGTGACTCACATGGGCTGCTAAGAGCTGATCATTGGAGTGTATATACCAATAGTACATACATCTAAAAGCTATGTATTGTACGAGTACGAATACGGGTGCATACGAGTAGAATTGTTGATGAAACTGAACGAGGATGTAATTGTAAGCATTTTTGTTAAGTAGAAGTATTTTGATAAGTGTCTTGAAGTCTTTCAAAAGTGTATGAATACATATTAAAACACTACATGTATATACATTTTAACTGAGTCGTTAAGTCATCGTTAGTCGTTACATGTAAATGTTGTTTTGAAACCTTTAGGTTAACGATCTTGTTGAATGTTGTTAACCCATTGTTTATTATAACAAATGAGATGTTAAATTGTTATATTATCATGATATTATAAAATATAATATATCTTAGTATGATATATATTCAGTTAAATGTCGTTACAACGATAATCGTTACATATATGTCTCGTTTCAAAATCATTAAGTTAGTAGTCTTATTTTTACATATGTATTTCATTGTTAATACACTTAATAATATATTTACTTATCATTTAATATAATTAACCAAGTGTATCAATATCTTAATATGATTCATATGTACCTAGTAAGACGTTGTTATAACGATAATCGTTATATATATCGTTTTCGAGTTTCTTAAATTAATAGTCTCATTTTTATGTATATAACTCATTGTTAAAATACCTAATGAGATACATACTTATAATAAAATCATTTTAACTATATATATAACCATATATATGTCATCGTATAGTTTTTACAAGTTTTAACGTTCGTGAATCACCGGTCAACATGGGTGGTCAATTGTCTATATGAAACCTATTTCAATTAATCAAGTCTTAACAAGTTTGATTGCTTAACATATTGGAAACACTTAATCATGTAAATAACAATTTCATTTAATATATATATAAACATGGAAAAGTTCGGGTCACTACATGAACCACGAGCCGGTAGCACTATAAAAGAGTATCACTCAAATGCGTAGTGGCGTGAACCAAGGAGCCGGTAGCGTCATATCATTACGTATGGTGTGAACCATGAGCCGGTAGCACCATAGCGTTTATAGTTAACCATATGGTTTGTGTATGTGTTGTAGTGTAGCATATTATATTGTTTGAGTATATGCTATTGGTTACGCTAGCTTGCGATATTGGAGATTATTAGCTTGATACTTGAGATGGTTTGCTAATTATGAATTGCTAGCGTGTATGAGGTATTTGTGTAAGTGTTGCAAGTAGGTATATTATATATGTATATGTATAATTATTGCATTCACTAAGCGTAAGCTTACCCCTCTCGTTGTTTTCCTTTTTACAGGTATTGTGTTATGAAGCTATCTAGTTGTTAGACTAGATGCGTAGGAGCACTTGGGCTCGATGGGGGTAGCTATTGGATATTGGACGTGGATTAGGGATTTGGTAGATCCTCGGGATTATGCTCTTGGTATCGGGTTGGGCTATTGTGTCTTAACCGTGGTATTGTGTAAATGTTTCGAGGTCGCATCGTTTGGTTGTGTCGAGTCAAACTTTGTATGTGAAATACATTCTCGTAAGGATGTATGGTGTCATTTGTAAACCAAGAGTCGAGATAAAACGTTTAACTTGTTATTATGATAAATTGTATATGGATAACTATTTTGAAATGGTTTGTATACTTGGGTGTTAATGGGACCTAACCTATATAAAAAAAAATGTACTCCGTTTTTGGTTAAACGGATTGGGGTTGTTACACCCAGGGGGTCTATTTATAGGCGCAGAATGTCCGAAATTCACGGGATACACGTGTCAATCACTGAATGGTTCTGTTACGTGAAGTATCCAGAATATCGGTGGCGTGTGCTGACGTGGCTGCGTACCGTTCACGCGCTGAGTTAAAGGGCTTATGCATAGAAGCTGCCTGCAGGGCTTACGCTTGTACGCTGGGCGGCAAACTCTGAAAACTGCCAAATTTAGTTATCTCTTGTGCGCTTTGATCGAGTTTTCTGTATGAAAATGATGTTTTTATGCGTGTATCTCCTAGGATACACCATTAGTATCCTTACATCAGTTAGAACTTAGAACACTGGTTATTTATTTTTAACTTCTTTTAGAAATAAAAGGACTTGAGCTGACATTGTTCAGTAGTTGAAGGATCCGAAAGTTAAAGTTTTATCCACAACCATCAATGAGTTTTCCCCCGCTAATTTTTCTGTTTCATCAACAATCTCTCTCACACAGTTATACACTAAACACACACTCACTCACAATGCTCGTTTCACAGAATTATCTATACACCGGCCACCACCACTTCTCAATCAAAACTCTCCGGAAAACCAATCGGAGAAACAACATCTCTAATCATTGCTCTTCATCCATTAAAACTCTTCTGAAAATCAATCATGCAACAAGTACCGCACATTCCTTCAATTTTTCAAAACTAAATTTAATTTCGATAAAAGGTCTTAGTTGTAAACAGTCGGTGTGCACAAATGCAATTAATGGAAATGTTAATGGAATAAGTGCTGAAGAAGTAGTGTTATATGAAGAAGGAGGAAAACAAAGGAAAGTTAAATGTGAAGTCGAAGTAATATCTTGGAGAGAGCGTCGTGTTAAATCGGAGGTTGAAGTCGATGCGGATGTTGATTCCGTGTGGAAAGCTTTAACTGATTATGAAAGGCTTGCAGAATACATCCCTAATCTTATTTTTAGGTATATCATTAATAATTTTATCATTCACTGTAATTTATTTATTAAATTGTTATTGGTGATTAAGTGTGACTTCAAAGTATATGCTGATATTTGTAAGTAATAGTATGGTGGTTGGTAATTTCTGTTGAAATCTGCAGTGTTGGATTTTCATACTGTATTGTGACAGTGTCTTTGAATTCTTGTTGAATTCTGTTAAATAATCATTAGCTGTTGATTTTGAAATTCCTGATAAATGCAGTATTATGGTTTCAGACTTCTGCTGAAGCTGTAAGTAATATCCTGATATTTTCACCGTTATGGTTGTTGACTTCCGTTGAAATTCCTGTAAACTGTAGTATTATGGTTGTTGGTTTTTGAAGAATTAGTATTTGATTCTGAAATATTATCATGATATAATGTAGTATTAAAAAATTAAAGATTATTATCGATATTGACTACTGTTGAATTATTAGTAGTATCTGTTGTTTTTGCAACTGTATGTGAAAGTTGTGGAAATATGCTAAGTGTTAATTAATGAATGTATTGTTTTGCTATTGTTAGTGCTCGAATTCCTTGTGCACATCCAGGAAGAATATGGTTGGAGCAGAGAGGCTTGCAGAGGGCTTTATATTGGCATATTGAAGCTCGTGTCGTTTTAGATTTACAAGAATTTCCAAACTCAGTAAGTACTGTATTTTTAGATTCTAGCGTAAGTGCAAAGTTTGCTCGACATAAAAAGTGTATAGTAAATGGGCCTTTTTAGCTTTAGGTTTACCAATCTTGTAAAAGTACATTTGGATGTAAAAGTACATTTAAAGAGGATGGTCAAGTTAAGATGATTGTTAAAGTCAATTAAATGATATAACTGAATGATGCTCAAGCTCTTTGTGTACATTAGACAACAACAACAACAACAACAACAACAAAACCCAATACCACATGAGTGGTGTATGGGGAGGTGAGATGTAGACAATCCTTCTCTTAATCGAGAATAAAAACAAGTCATTTCTCCACCCAGAGTGAAACACTCTCAAAAGTAGAGAAAGTCATCCCTCTCTCTATTCGACGGATAAAGAGATTGCTTCCGAGGGGACCTCCAGCCAATAAGTAGGAATTTTTGTGTACATTAGAGAACAAACGTATTTTTGGTGATAGTCGAAAAACTGGACGGTGAGTATAATTTTGAATTCTTTACACTTAAAACTATTTCAAGCGTCAATTACTACACTTCTTATTATCATGACTAGGCACAAACTTCTCAGTGGTAGTATGTGAAGCAATCTGATGTAAATAACAGTCGATTTTAGCTATTTCTTTCTGGTTTGCCATGCATTTGAAATTATATTAATGTGCCAGGGGTGTGTATATCATGCGGATACATGGCAATTGAGACCCATACTCTCAAGTTTGGGTCAACTGGGTCAAGCTTTCGGGTCAATTGGGTCTTGAGAAAATTAGGCCTAACAATGTAAATGAAAACTTAAAAAAAGATTCAAATGGGTTTCTCTCCAACCTATTGAGTCCTATACAAAAAATAAAGGAATAGGTCTAATGGGTATCAATACTCAACGATCAATATATAGAAATAGGTCTAACGGGTTTTGTGAATGGGTCAAATGGGTCGGGCATAAAAAGTTTCATCCGCCAAAAATTTATGAAAGTATACATGGTTATATCATTTATTATGTATATTAATATATCTTATGCATATATAATAAATATAAATAATAATAACTAAAATAATGTAATAAATGTAAAAAAACGATGTAACCCATTTGACCCAATTGACCTGTGACCTGTTTCGACCCGTCACCCAAGCCGAACCAACCTGACCCATTTAGACCCGTTTAAAAAATTGACCCGTTTGACCTATGACCCATTTCAACCCAAAACCATTTTGACCCGTTACCCAAACCGACCCAACCTGCCCGTTTGCCAGTCATAAATTCATGCCACATACATTGTGGACTATCAATTAGTGAATAATACCCATATTGTAATTTAAACATATGCACCCATTCGGATAATATCAGGGAATGTCATAATTAGACAGGCATCCCTTGATTCAGTTGCTAAATGTACATTTTTTCATAGTTCAGATCAATGGTCGTGAACTGCACTTCTCAATGGTTGATGGAGATTTTAAGAAATTCGAAGGCAAATGGTCGGTCAACTCTGGGAGAAGGTAGAATCATATTCTAGAGATCTTTTGAATATAATAGAGGTCTCAAGGAACTGATGTATTTCTCACTCCTTGAAACTATTAATAACTATTACATAAATCAATTGGAACACAACAAATTGGAATATCCAGAGTACAGTTGTAATGCCTTTTTAACAAGCAATGATGTATGTATTTTGCAGTGCTTCAACAGTGATCTTGTCTTATGAAGTCAATGTAATACCAAACTTTAACATTCCTGCAATATTTATGGAAAGGATTATTCGATCTGATCTCCCTGTGAATCTTCAAGCTATAGCACGAAGATCTGAGAGAAGTTTTGAAGGAAATGAGAATACAATTACAGAAGTTCATTCTGCTATACAATCTGTATCTTCTACCACCACCACCACCACAGATGTTGATGGTAACGTAGACAAGAATATTCCTAGTGTAGCTTCCAAACCTACTGTTGAAGTAAACAATAAATGGGGAGTATTTGGAAAAACTTGTGACCTTGATACCCCTTGCAAGGTGGATGAAATTCATCTTCGAAGATTTGATGGCCTCTTGGTAATTAATTGACTTTCCTTTGACTATTATTGATAGAGGTGGCAAAATGGGCGGGTTGGGTAGTGGTTAAATAAGGTTGGGGTCCAAACAGATCATTTCCCGTATACCCGGCAATTGAGATCCATAGCTTAAAAAATGGGTCCATTGGGAGGTATTTAACCAATTGGGTCTATATGAAAGGTAAAGAATGGGTCTAATTTAGACCCATATGAAGCCTAGCAAATATATATAAAGTCCAACGTGAAATGTATTTAGTCCAAGCATAATTAATTTCATTCATGTAAACGGTGTAATACAGTACTTTGCTTGGTATATTTAATAAAGCTTTGGTTTGAAGGAAAATGGAGGGGTTCACCGATGTGTTGTTGCAAGCATCACTGTGAAAGCTCCTGTTCGTGAAGTGTGGAATGTTTTGACATCCTATGAGACCCTGCCTGAGTAAGTTGCAGCATATCTGTTACTTTAGAGTTTCTACTGTGTGTATATTTTGGTGTAGCACTTATGTACCTGTTTTACTATCCATCCATCTTATACAAATATGTTTGAACTTAAAATTGTTAAAGGTCTTTGTTCTCATAATGCTATGCTTATTTTTCTAATGCCCATTATGTGGAAAACTCTTTTTCAGGATAGTTCCAAACTTAGCTATTAGCAGGATTTTAGCACGAGACAACAACAAAGTTCGGATCCTTCAGGTAAGTTTGGTTTCTCCTTATAAGGTTACCTATTATGTTCATGTATATCTGAGTTTATGCGTTCTTGTTCACCTTACTCATTTAACCAGAAAGTTTGTTATGCTAAATTGATAGATGATAGAGCATTTTTATAAAACTTGATGGTTGTATTTGGTTTTTATGATCCAGGAAGGATGCAAGGGATTACTGTACATGGTACTTCATGCACGAGTTGTTCTAGATTTGTGTGAACATCTTGAGCAAGAGATAACCTTTGAGCAGGTTGAAGGGGATTTTGATTCCTTTAAGGGGAGATGGCTACTTGAACAACTTGGTAATCACCACACACTATTAAAATATAGCGTCGAATCGAAGATGCATCAAGGCTCCTTGCTTTCAGAGGCCATTATGGAAGAGGTGTGCTTGCTTTTTTGTTTTACTTTCTTTGGCATAACACAGTGGTTACTTAAAGTGTAAAAGTGGTGGGTTTGCCATTGGGTCAACTTTTAATACATGCCACTTTAGGTTGACTTGCTGATACATTTTTCTTAGTTTATACTCAAATTGTTACGTTGAAATGCTGATCACATAAAAAAAATAAAAATAAAAAAATCAACAAGAATCTATTTATATATATACAAACGATTTAGGAGGTTCTATGCATGCAAATTAGAGTTTAGCAAAATTTCAACCTAAGTTCATCCATTTCGTTTCACTTTTTTTTTTTTTTTTTACTTGTTAGAAAAAACAATGACTCAAAGTAACCCATTCAAAAGTATTTACTCCCACTTCTAGTGGGAACTTACATCTTATGCTCTTGTGTAATTATAATCCGAATAACTGTTTTATACAAAGTTCCTTTTACGGTTCGTTCACTGAAATTAGCATGTCTCCAGTCCTTGAGGAACATGCATTTTCTGTATCAGTTTTAGTTCCCAATCCATTTTTCTTCAACTTTTAAAGTCTAATTCAATTCAACGTACCAAAATTAGGTTATCTATGAAGACCTCCCATCAAACTTATGTGCAATCCGTGATTATATCGAGAAAAAGAAATCAGAAAACTCTGTTGAAGTACAAAATGATGCATTAAACACAGGAGATAACAACACCAGATCCGATCTCAGTTCCATTAGTGATGTTGGGGATGAGGGTCCATCAAAACAGTCATCCAAGGGCGACAATGCAAAACCTTGTAGAAGAAAACAGCGTGTTGTCGGGTTGCATAAGGATATTGAAGTACTTAAAACTGAGCTCCTGAAATTCATCTCTGAACATGGACAAGAAGGTTTTATGCCAATGAGAAGCCAACTCAGGAAGCATGGGAGATTTGATATGGAAAAGGCGATATCAAGAAGAGGAGGATTTAGAAAGTTTGCTTCGTTGATGAATCTTTCTCTTTCTTATAAAGATCCCAAACCAAAAGGCTACTGGGATCACCTTGAGAACCTGAAAGACGAGGTCAGTTTTGTACTTTCACCTCTCACTGTATTGGGAAAACGATATATTTGGATAATGACATTTAGTCAGAGTCGTAAATTAATTGACTATAGGTTACTCATGATACTTCAACCAGGTTTGCAGAATTCGGAATTACTCGGCAAGTATTTGGTTTTTGCAACTCGGAGAATACTCGGTCAAACTCGGTCACAACTCGGAATTACTTAAAATCGGTTAAAATCTGTCAAAATCAAACTTGGTCAACATCCGAGTACTCTCGAGTTGACGAGTACTCCCTAAAAGTTCCGACCAAGTACTCCTTGAGTAGATATTTTAGCAATGCATAATTGACTATATCTGGTTATAAGTTGACTATATATTGCTCTGATACTTTAGCATAATTGGATTCACATTTCCTAGGGGTGATAAATATTTTTTAGATTTTGTTACATAAACATTTGGGCTGTCTGTGACCTCTCCCGGTTCCAGATTTGAAAAATTATTATTAACAACTTTTTAATGTGTATGAAGAATAGTATCCACTTGTAAACAGATTTTGTTACTCATTCTTTTTTTCTTTTACACCTTCACAGATTAGTCGTTTCCAGAAGAGTTGGGGGATGGATCCAGCATATATGCCCAGTAGGAAATCATTTGAGCGTGGAGGTACGTAGTATATATACTTGATCTCTATTTCACGTGACAAATCCACTTAACTAATATCAAAATTTCTGTTTATTCTAAATTATTGTTGTGAACCAAAAAAAAAAAAAAAAACAATTCACACCTTTTCTAATCAGTGATAATTTGTGACTATCATGATGATAAAAAAAACATATTTCTTAACGTGTTTTTGATCATTATAATACGAGTTCCGAACCCAGCTCACCAGCCTGGAAAAATTTGTCCCTACACATAATAATGTTAGACCACTCCCTATGGTTCCATTATCCGTCATTACCCGTAGTTACCCGTAATGAACCATAGGCACGGCTTAGTTACCCGCGTTAGTTACCCGCACTCACCATGGATTTAATGAGAGTTTTGGTTAGTTATAGGAATTGTGGGTCCTAGTGGCTTTTTATTGTTGGAATTGATGCTTTATTGCTTGTATGTTGTATATTAAGAGGAGTATTGTTTTAGCCATGATAGGGAGAGTTTAGTTATGAGTTAGTTATAGGATATTGGTGTTGATGTGGCGCTGATGTGGAAGGTTAAGAGGATGAATAGTTTAGTTACGATAGGGAGTGGCCTTAGTGCGATATCTACAGTGTCAAATCTAAGCCCCCTAATGATGTCATTAAAATAATTAATTGTATTTAATAAAAATATTAACATGTTAATTGTATAATATATGAAGCATTATGTACAACCTTATAATAAAACAACTCATGATCATATGTACAATATTTGAAACATTATGTACAATCTTATGGTAAAACACCCTCATAATCATATGTACAATATTTGAAGCATTATGTACAACCTTATAATAAAACACCCTCATGAACATATGTACAAACTTTAAAACAAATTGTATAATCTTTTACAAAACACCCCATGAATAAATTTTCTAGTGCATTTCGAATAGAGGTGACAAAAGCCGTAAAATTGCCACTTTAGATTCTGAAGAGCATTCTAATTCTCTATTAAAGCAATACATAGATATTTATGGAACCTATATATTGTTGCATTTAGTAGTTTTTTAATACTTGCGAGTGAAATTCCTTCTAACGCTGAACGGGATGTTTTCTGTAGGTCGTTATGACATAGCACGCGCGTTAGAGAAATGGGGTGGTCTACATGAAGTTTCCCGTCTTCTCTCACTTAAGGTTAGACATCCTAACAGAATGAGAAACAATGTGAATGATGGAGAGAAAGGACCATCCAAACATGATGATGTTTCATCAGATACAGAAAAGTGGATGGAGAAAATGAAAGATTTGGATATTAGTTGGGTAGAATAATAACAAATTCATTAACTGTTTTAGTTGTTAGCGATATTTCAATATGATAAATAGTAGTAGCTAGCTATCATGTGGACTTGTATGTAAATAACACTGTATAAATAGGATTATCACTATATGATATACTTGAATAGATAAATTAGGACGCAAAAATCGTTGAATAGAATAAGAGACAAAATAAGAAATCTCACTTGTATCACTAGTCAATAAAAATTACTTTATATACTAACCATAGGCACACTCGGATTGATAGTTTTCTAGATGCAAGTCATGCTGGATGTCCTTACGATCGAAGATCAACTACATGATATAGCGTTCTTTTGGATGGAAATCTGATATCTTGGAAGAGCAATAAATGGGATATAGTTTCTTTGTCGAGTAAGGAATCTGAATATTGAGCAATGGCTCGAACAACGTGTGAAATAACATGGGTTACATCAGATCCACTTGCTAATATCTTAACAAAACCACTCCGATGAGCTCAGATTAATCCTATATATGTACAGTAATAAGCTTTAACAATAGTGAATCAAACATAAAATTGAGATTGAAAGGACTTCATATTCTCATTGAATTGGAAAAAATTACATAAAATGACTAGCTACAGGTATTTATGCCCTAAAACATTACTAACCGTCATTAACAAGAGCTAACAACCTAACTAACAATGACTTTTACAATCAATTACAACTTTGATCCTCCAACTTCTATAAATTACATTATACACCCTAAATGATCAACTTTGATCCTCCAACTTCTATAAATTACATTATACACCCTGAACTATTATACGACTGCTGTAATACTCCCCCTCAAGTTAGGAGGGAGATGAAGAGGAAACTCCTAACTTGCGTAGTAGACTGTTATGTTGATCAACACTTACAATCTTGGTAAACACATCTGCTAACTGAGACTTTATATGAACATAACTCGGTTTAAGAGTCCCATCTTTCAATTTGTCACGAACAAAATGGCAATCAACCTCTATATGCTTGGTACGAGCATGGTGTAGTGACCCGAATTTTTCCATGATTATATATTAAATGAAAACTATATTTGCATGATTAAATGTTTCCAACATGTTAAGCAATCAAACTTGTTAAGACTTGATTAATTGAAATAGGTTTCATATAGACAATTGATCACCCAAGTTGACCGATGATTCACGAACGTTAAAACTTGTAAAAACTATATGATGACATATATATGATTATATATATAGTTAACATGATATTATGATAAGTAAGTATCTCATTAGGTATTTTAACAATGAGTTATATACATAAAATTGAGTTTATTGAATTAAGAAACTCGAAACGATATATATAACGATTATCGTTATAACAACGTCTTACTAAATACATATGAATCATATTAAGATATTGATACACTATGTTTAATCATGATAAATGATAAATAAACATTTCATTAAGTGTATTAACAATGAACTACATATGTAAAAACAAGACTACTAACTTAATGATTTCGAAACGAGACATATATGTAACGATTATCGTTGTAACAACATTTAACTCTATATATATCATACTAAGATATATTAATATATCATAATATCATGATAATGTAATAATTTAACATCTCTTTAGATATAATAAACAATGGGTTAACAACATTTAACAAGATCGTTAACCTAAAGGTTTCAAAACAACATTTACATCTAACGACTAACGATGACTTAACGACTCAGTTAAAATGTATATACATGTAGTGTTTTAATATGTATTCATACACTTTTAAAAGACTTCAATACACTTATCAAAATACTTCTACTTAACAAAAATGCTTACAATTACATCCTCGTTCAGTTTCATCAACAATTCTACTCGTATGCACCTGTATTCGTACTCGTACAATACACAGCTTTTAGACATATGTACTATTGGTATATACACTCTAATGATCAGCTCTTAGCAGCCCATGTGAGTCACCTAACACATGTGGGAACCATTATTTGGCAACTAGCATGAAATATCTCATAAAATTACAAAAATATTAGTAATCATTCATGACTTATTTACATGTAAACAAAATTACACATCCTTTATATCTAATCCATATACCAACGACCAAAAACACCTACAAACACTTTCATTCTTCAATTTTCTTTATCTAATTGATCTCTCTCAAGTTCTATCTTCAAGTTCTAAGTATTCTTCATAAATTCTATAAGTTCTAGTTTCATAAAATCAAGAATACTTCCAAGTTTGCTAGCTTACTTCCAATCTTGTAAAGTGATCATCCTACCTCAAGAAATCTTTCTTATTTACAGTAAGATATCTTTCTAATACAAGGTAATACTCATATTCAAACTTTGGTTCAATTTCTATAATTATAACAATCTTATTTCGAGTGATGATCTTACTTGAACTTGTTTTCGTGTCATGATTCTGCTTCAAGAACTTTCATGCCATCCAAGGATCCTTTGAAGCTAGATCCATTTGTCTCTTTTCCAGTAGGTTTATCCACAAAACTTGAGGTAGTAATGATGTTCATAACATCATTCGATTCAGACATATAAAGCTATCTTATTCGAAGGTTTAAACTTGAAATCACTAGAACATAGTTTAGTTAATTCTAAACTTGTTCGCAAATAAAAGTTAATCCTTCTAACTTGACTTTTAAAATCAACTAAACACATGTTCTATATTTATATGATATGCTAACTTAATGATTTAAAACCTAAAAACACGAAAAACACCGTAAAACCGGACATACGCCGTCGTAGTAACACCGTGAGCTGTTTTGGGTTTGATAATTAAAAACTATGATAAACTTTGATTTAAAAGTTGTTCTTCTGGGAAAATGATTTTTCTTATGAACATGAAACTATATCCAAAAATCATGGTTATACTCAAAGTGGAAGTATGTTTTTCAAAATGGTCATCAAGACGTCGTTCTTTCGACTGAAATGACTACCTCTTACAAAAATGACTTGTAACTTATATTTCTGACTATAAACCTATACTTTTTCTGTTTAGATTCATAAATTGATTTCAATATGAAACCATAGCAATTTGATTCACTCAAAACGGATTTAAAACGAAGAAGTTATGGGTAAAACAAGATTGGATATTTTTGATTGTTGTAGCTACGGGAAATATTGTAACAATTCTATACAAATCATATCCTAGCTAACTTATATTGTATTATACATGTATTCTAATATATTATGTAATCTTGGAATACCATAGAAACGTATGCAAATGTTTTGACATATTATATCGACCCATGTATATATATATATATATATATATATATATATATATATATATATATATATATATATATATATATATATATATATATATATATATATATATATATATATATATATTATTTGGAACAACCATAGACACTCTATATGCAGTAATGTTAGAGTTAGCTATACAAGGTTGAGGTTGATTCCAAAAATATATATACTTTGGGTTGTGATCTAGCCTGAGACTTGTATACACTAGGTCGTGGATTGATTCAAGATGATATATATCGATTTATTTCTGTACATCTAATTGTGGACAACTAGTTGTAGGTTACTAACGAGGACAGCTGACTTAATAAACTTAAAACATTAAAACGTATTAAAAATGTTGTAAATATATTTTGAACATACTTTGATATATATGTACATATTTGTTATAGGTTCATGAATCGACCAGTGGCCAAGTCTTACTTCCCGACGAAGTAAAAATCTGTGAAAGTGAGTTATAGTCCCACTTTTAAAATCTAATATTTTGGGATGGGAATACATGCAGTTTTATAAATGTTTTATGAAATAGACACAAGTAATTGAAACTACATTATATGGGTGAATGATCGAAGCCGAATATGCCCCTTTTGCTTGGTAACCTAAGAATTAGTAAACCGATCTACTAATTGACGTGAATCCTAAAGATAGATCTATTGGGCCTAACGAACCCCATCCAAAGTACCGGATGCTTTAGTACTTCGAATTCGTTTTTATCATGTCCGAAGGATTTCTCAAAATGATAGGGGATATTCTTATATACATCTTGTTAATGTCGGTTACCAGGTGTTCACCATATGAATGATTTTTATCTCTATGTATGGGATGTATATTGAAATATGAAATCTTGTGGTCTATTATTATGATTTGGTAATATATAGGTTAAACCTATAACTCACCAACATTTTTGTTGAGGTTTTAAGCATGTTTATTCTCAGGTGATTATTAAGAGCTTCCGCTGTTGCATACTAAAATAAGGACAAGATTTGGATTCCATGCTTGTATGATATTATGTAAAAACTGCATTCAAGAAACTTATTTTTGATGTAATATATTCTTATTGTAAACCATTATGTAATGGTCGTGTGTAAAAGGTATATTTTAGATTATCATTATTTGATAATCTACGTAATGCTTTTTAAACCTTTATAGATAAAATAAAGGTTATGGTTGTTTTAAAAATGAATGCAGTCTTTGAAAAACGTCTCATATAGAGGTCAAAACCTCGCGACGAAATCAATTAATATGGAACGTTTATAATCAATATGAACGGGACATTTCAGTTGGTATCCGAGCGTTGGTCTTAGAGAACCAGAAAATTGCATTAGCGTGTCTTACCGAGTTTGTTAGGATGCATTAGTGAGTCTGGACTTCGACCATGTTTTTCTTCAAAAACGATTGCTTAACATTTTTTGTTGGAAACTATATATTATTAACATGTAAATATTATGTGATATATTAATCTCTTAACGTGTTTGATATTGTGTGATAGATGTCTACCTCTAGTACAAATCCCATTGATTCACCTAATAATAATGAAGAGTCAAATATATTTTAGGAAGATTCACAAATTCCCGAAGAGGAACTGGAAGAAGAGGAACCGGAAGAAGATGAACCAGAAGAGGCGGAATCGGAAGAGGAGGAACCAGAAGAAGAGGTTCCGGAGGAAGAAATATTGATACCTATAGTAAATCGATTAAATAAAAGAAAATCCTCAACCAACGGACCAAAGTTAATAATGGTCAATGGTGTTTCCGCCGAGGAAGCAAAATATTGGGAAGATTACCAATTTTTCGATGAATCGGATCCCGATGAGGATTCCGATGATGTTATAGAAATTACCTCGACCCAATTTAATAAAGCGAAAGAAAATAATAAGGGAAAAGGTATAAAAATAGAGAAACCCGATTCCAACCCCGATGAACTTTATATGTATCGACAACATCCATATTTCCTAAAATGTAACAATGATCTGGGAACCTCTAAACCACCAGGTTTCTCTAAACCATTGTGGAAAACAACGGCTCGTATTAGAGGAACACCATATATTCCTAGAAAATTAGGAAAACAAACCAAGTCCGAAGAAGAAGAAACCAGTGATTCAGATTAGAGGGTTGTAATCATGTTGTATATTATATGTATTGTAGTGTGCTTGTACTTTTATGTTCTATGTAAAAAAAAAATTGCTTGTATTGTTTGTTAATTATCTTTTACGAATCTAATCCTTGTCTATTTTACAGTATAAAAACAAAATGGACGTTAAGGGTAGACAACCGAATATTTTAGAAGACCTACCAGAGGATATGATTGAGGAAATCTTGTCTAGAGTCGGTCAGAATTCATCAGCACATTTAGTTATGGCGAAATTAACTTGTCAAACATTTGAAAGACTTTCCAGAAATGCCTTAGTTTATAAAAGGTTTTCCTTTGATAGGTGGGGTATATCACATTGGGGAGACCGTAAGTTACGCCGTGTTTTCTTTAAAGCGTTAAATGCGGGGAACCCAAATGCAATTTTACGCTACGGGTTAAGAACCTATTTTGACTCAACATATCCCAACATAGGATTTCGTGAATTAGAAAGAGCTGCTAACATGCAACATAAAGAAGCATGTTATGCTTACGGGTTAGTGATGTTCGCTTCTTACCAAAGTGAGAAAAAGAACATCGGATTGCAGCTTTTAAATAAGACCTTCCCACAAGTGACGGATTCAGTAGTTGGGGTGAGAAACAAGGTTTTTAGATTATTACGAGGCTGTTGGACATTATGAAACCCTCGTCCTTTTGACGACATTACAACATGCTGCCTAGCCAATGGTCATAACGGTTATTTTCCACAAGACCAAGGATGGAAAGTCGTCTTAGTAAAACCAGAATGCATGACTTGTTTCTGGACTTATGAATTACGTGTCTTTATTTCTTTTGCTGAACAACTTGCGTATTAACTAGATTTATCTTCAAAACTGTCATGTATCATAGTGTACTATATTTCATGTTATATGTAATATAGCGAAGTTGTAAGTTTGAAGAATATTTGTATGTGATATATTATTATAATCAGTTTTTCATATGGAATTGTAGTAGTTGAATTGTATATTAGATACTAAGTATGAACTTAACGGGTAAGTAGTACCCTAATTTAAACTTATAAAATGCTAATATGAAGAAAAAGCTTTTATAAATGAGTTCATATTATGCTACGAAATACTATTGACTACTCTTAATATTCTGTATGATTAACTCGATTCAATTGGCTATTTTGAAGGAAATGGCACAGACTACTCGACACACCATGAATATGAGCGAAGAGGAATTTTGTACCTTTCTTGCTGCAAACATAGCCGCAGTACAGGCTGCGCTACATACCAACAATAACTCTGAATCTAGCAATGCAGCTAACGGCACAAGAAATCGTGTAGGATGCTCCTACAAAGAATTCACTGCCTGCAAACCTTTGGAATTTGATGGAACCGAAGGACCAATTGGATTGAAACGGTGGACCGATAAAGTCGAATCGGTGTTTACCATAAGTAAGTGTACTGAAGAGGACAAAGTTAAGTACGCTACGCATACCTTCACAGGTACTGCGTTAACGTGGTGGAACACCTATCTTGAACAGTAGGACAAAATGCTGCTTACGCACTACCGTGGTCGGCATTCAAGCAATTGATGAACGAGCAGTATCGTCCTAGAAACGAAGTCAATAAACTCAAGGCAGAACTTAGAGAGTTACGAACACAAGGGTTCGACGTTACCACATATGAACAAAGATTCATAGAGTTGTGCCTATTGTGTCCGGGAGCATTCAAAGATGAAGAAGAGAAGATCGACGCTTTTGTAAAAGGGTTACCAATAAGGATTCAAGAAGATGTGAGTTCACACGAGCCCGCTTCTATACAAAAGGCAAGTCGAATGGCTCATAAACTCATAAATCAGATTGAGGGAAGAATTAAAGAGCAGGCGGCCGAAGAAGCCAACACGAAACAACTCAAGAGGAAGTGAGAGGAAAACGGTGATAAGATTCATCAGTACAATAACAATAACAATTACAACCACAATCGCAACAACTATCTCAACAACCGCAACAACAATCGCAACAATAACCGCAATCCTAACAATAACTACAACAAACATCCCAACAACAACAACAACTACAACAACCGTTTCAACAACAATAACAATCCCAACAACAACCTCAATAACAACAACGGCAACAAAAAACCAAAAACAGCCATGTCATAGGTGTGAAGAAAATCATCAGGGGTTTTGCACGACATTTTGCAACAGGTGTAAAAGAAATGGTCATAGCGCGACAAAGTGTGAGGTCTACGGACCAAAGTTTAACAGAACCAAAGGAATAAATAATGTCGGAACAAGTAATGTCGAAACGAATAGTGTCGGAGCAAGTAATACCAACCCTGTTTGTTATAAATGTGGAAAACCGGGCCACATTATTAGAAATTGCCCGAATCAGGGAATACTAATGGGCAGGGCCGTGAAAGAGTTTTCATTATTAATGCGGCAGAAGCACAGGAAGATCCGGAGCTTGTTACGGGTACGTTTCTTATTGACGATAAATCTGCTTATGTTTTATTTGATTCGGGTGCGGATAGAAGCTATATGAGTAGAGAATTTTGTGCTAAATTAAGTTGCCCATTGACGCCTTTGGATAATAAATTTTTACTCGAATTAGCAAATGATAAATTAATTTCAGCAGATAATATATGTCAGGATAGAGAAATTAAACTGGGTGATGAAACGTTTAAGATTGATTTAATACCAGTCGAGTTAGGGAGTTTTGATGTAATAATTGGCATGGACTGGTTGAAGAAGGTGAGAGCAGAGGTTGTTTGTTACAAAAACGCGATTCGCATTATGCGTGAAAAAGGAAAACCTTTAATGGTGTACGGAGAAAAGAACAACGCGAAGTTAAATCTTATTAGTAGTTTGAAGGCGCAAAAACTAATAAGAAAAGGTTGTTACGTCATTCTAGCACACATCGAGAAAGTTAAACCTGAAGAAAAGAACATCAGTGATGTTCCCGTCGCAAAAGAATTTCCCTATGTATTTTCGAAAGAATTACCCGGATTACCCCCACATTGATCCGTTGAATTTCAAATAGACCTTGTACCAGGAGCTGCACCAATAGCTCGTGCTCCATACAGACTCGTACCCAGCGAAATGAAAGAATTACAAAGTCAGTTACAGGAACTTTTAGAGCGTGGTTTCATTCGACCAAGCACATCACCATGGGGAGCTCCTGTTTTATTTGTCAAGAAGAAAGATGGTACATTCAGGTTGTGTATCGACTACCGAGAGTTGAACAAACTTACCATCAAGAACCGCTACCCACTACCAAGAATCGATGACTTATTTGATCAACTACAAGGCTCGTCTATTTATTCGAAGATCGATTTACGTTCTGGATATCATCAAATGCGGGTGAAGGCGGATGATATTCCAAAGACTGCTTTTAGGATGCGTTACGGTCATTACGAGTTTATGGTTATGCCGTTTGGATTGACTAACGCACCAGCTGTGTTCATGGACCTCATGAACCGAGTGTGTGGGCCATATCTTGACAAGTTTGTCATTGTTTTCATCGATGACATACTTATTTACTC
Source organism: Rutidosis leptorrhynchoides (assembly GCF_046630445.1). NCBI lineage: Eukaryota > Viridiplantae > Streptophyta > Magnoliopsida > Asterales > Asteraceae > Rutidosis > Rutidosis leptorrhynchoides. The sequence continues at coordinate 324,946,756 of NC_092336.1, read as the reverse complement.
GAAGAATGGTCAAGAGCACAAAGAACATTTGAGAAAAGTGCTAGGGTTGCTGAGAAAAGAAAAACTGTACGCTAAGTTTTCAAAGTGTGCATTTTGGTTGGAAGAAGTTCAATTCCTCGGTCACATAGTGAACAAAGAAGGTATTCAGGTGGATCCAGCAAACATTGAAATCGTTGAAAAGTGGGAAACCCCGAAAACTCCGAAACACGTACGCCATTTTTTAGGACTAGCTGGTTACTACAGAAGGTTCATCCAAGACTTTTCCAGAATAGCAAAACCCTTGACTGCATTAACGCATAAAGGGAAGAAATTTGAATGGAAGGATGAACAAGAGAAAGCGTTTCGATTATTGAAGAAAAAGTTAACTACGGCACCTATATTGTCATTACCTGAAGGGAATGATGATTTTATGATATATTGTGACGCCTCAAAGCAAGGTCTCGATTGTGTATTAATGCAACGAACGAAAGTAATTGCTTATGCGTCTAGACAATTGAAGATTCATGAACAGAATTATACGACGCATGATTTGGAATTAGGTGCGGTTGTTTTTGCATTAAAGACTTGAAGGCACTACTTATATGGGGTCAAAAGTGTTATATATACCGACCACAAAAGTCTTCAACACATATATAATCAGAAACAACTGAATATGAGGCAGCGTAGGTGGATTGAATTATTGAATGATTATGACTTTGAGATTCGTTACCACCTGGGGAAGGCAAATGTGGTAGCTGATGCCTTGAGCAGAAAGGACAGAGATCCCATTCGAGTAAAAGCTATGAATATAATGATTCACGCTAACCTTACTACTCAAATAAAGGAGGCCAACAAGGAGTTTTAAAAGAGGGAAATTTAAAGGATGAAATACCCAAAGGATCGGAGAAGCATCTTAATATTCGGGAAGACGGAACCCGGTATAAGGCTGAAAGAATTTGGGTACCAAAATTTAGAGATATGAGAGAAATGGTACTTAGAGAAGCTCATAAAACCAGATACTCAATACATCCTGGAACGGGGAAGATGTACAAGGATCTCAAGAAATATTTTTGGTGGCCAGGTATGAAAGCCGATGTTGCTAAATACGTAGGGGAATGTTTGATGTGTTCTAAGGTGAAAGCGGAGCATCAGAAACCATCAGGTCTACTTCAACAACCCGAAATCCCGGAATGGAAATGGGAAAATATTACCATGGATTTCATCACTAAATTGCTAAGGACTGCAAGTGGTTTTGATACTATTTGGGTAATAGTTGATCGTCTCACCAAATCAGCACACTTCCTGCCAATAAGAGAAGATGACAAGATGGAGAAGTTAGCACGACTATATTTGAAGGAAGTCGTCTCCAGACATGGAATACCAATCTCTATTATCTCTGATAGGGATGGTAGATTTATTTCAAGATTCTGGCAGACATTACAGCAAGCATTAAGAGCTCGTCTAGACATGAGTACTGCCTATCATCCACAAACTAATAGACAGAGTGAAAGGACGATACAAACGCTTGAAGACATGCTACGAGCATGTGTTATTCATTTCGGAAAAGTTGGGATCGACATCTACCGTTAGCAGAATTTTCCTACAACAACAGCTACCATTCAAGCATTGAGATGGCGCCATTTGAAGCACTTTATGGTAGAAAGTGCAGGTCTCCGATTTGTTGGAGTAAAGTGGGGGATAGACAGATTACGGGTCCGGAGATAATACAAGAAACTACCGAGAAGATCATCCAAATTCAACAACGATTGAAAACCGCCCAAAATCGACAAAAGAGCTACGCTGACATTAAAAAAAAGATATAGAATTTGAAATTGGCGAGATGGTCATGCTTAAAGTTTCACCTTGGAAAGGCGTTGTTCGATTTGGTAAACGAGGGAAACTAAATCCAAGGTATATTGGACCATTCAAGATTATTGAACGTGTCGGACCAGTAGCTTACCGACTTGAGTTACCCCAACAACTCGCAGCTGTACATAAAACTTTTCACGTCTCGAATTTGAAGAAATGTTTTGCTAAAGAAGATCTCACTATTCCAGTAGAAGAAATTCAAATCAACGAAAAACTTCAATTCATTGAAGAACCCATAGAAATAATGGATCGTGAGGTTAAAAGACTTAAGCAAAACAAGATACCAATTGTTAAGGTTTAATGGAATGCTCGTAGAGGACCCGAGTTCACCTGGGAGCGTGAAGATCAGATGAAGAAGAAATACCCGCACCTATTTCCAAAAGATTCGTCAACACCTTCTACAACTTAAAATTTCGGGACGAAATTTATTTAACGGGTAGGTACTGTAGTGACCCAAATTTTTCCATGATTATATATTAAATGAAAACTATATTTGCATGATTAAGTGTTTCCAACATGTTAAGCAATCAAACTTGTTAAGACTTGATTAATTGAAATAGGTTTCATATAGACAATTGATCACCCAAGTTGACCGATGATTCACGAACGTTAAAACTTGTAAAAACTATATGATGACATATATATGATTATATATATAGTTACATGATATTATGATAAGTAAGTATCTCATTAGGTATTTTAACAATGAGTTATATACATAAAATTGAGTTTATTGAATTAAGAAACTCGAAACGATATATATAACGATTATCGTTATAACAACGTCTTACTAAATACATATGAATCATATTAAGATATTGATACACTATGTTTAATCATGATAAATGATAAGTAAACATTTCATTAAGTGTATTAACAATGAACTACATATGTAAAAACAAGACTACTAACTTAATGATTTCGAAACGAGACATATATGTAACGATTATCGTTGTAACAACATTTAACTCTATATATATCATACTAAGATATATTAATATATAATAATATCATGATAATGTAATAATTTAACATCTCTTTAGATATAATAAACAATGGGTTAACAACATTTAACAAGATCGTTAACCTAAAGGTTTCAAAACAACATTTACATCTAACGACTAACGATGACTTAACGACTCAGTTAAAATGTATATACATGTAGTATTTTAATATGTATTCATACACTTTTGAAAGACTTCAAGACACTTATCAAAATACTTCTACTTAACAAAAATGCTTACAATTACATCCTCGTTCAGTTTCATCAACAATTCTACTCGTATGCACCCGTATTCGTACTCGTACAATACACAGCTTTTAGACATATGTACTATTGGTATATACACTCTAATGATTAGATCTTAGCAGCCCATGTGAGTCACCTAACACATGTGGGAACCATCATTTGGCAACTAGCATGAAATATCTCATAAAATTACAAAAATATTAGTAATCATTCATGACTTATTTACATGTAAACAAAATTACACATCCTTTATATCTAATCCATATACCAACGACCAAAAACACCTACAAACACTTTCATTCTTTAATTTTCTTTATCTAATTGATCTCTCTCAAGTTCTATCTTCAAGTTCTAAGTGTTCTTCATAAATTCTATAAGTTCTAGTTTCATAAAATCAAGAATACTTCCAAGTTTGCTAGCTTACTTCCAATCTTGTAAAGTGATCATCCTACCTCAAGAAATCTTTCTTATTTACAGTAAGATATCTTTCTAATACAAGGTAATACTCATATTCAAACTTTGGTTCAATTTCTATAACTATAACAATCTTATTTCGAGTGATGATGTTACTTGAACTTGTTTTCGTGTCATGATTCTGCTTCAAGAACTTTCAAGCCATTCAAGGAGCCTTTGAAGCTAGATCCATTTGTCTCTTTTCTAGTAGGTTTATCCACAAAACTTGAGGTAGTAATGATGTTTATAACATCATTCAGTTCATACATATAAAGCTATCTTATTCGAAGGTTTAAACTTGAAATCACTAGAACATAGTTTAGTTAATTCTAAACTTGTTCGCAAACAAAAGTTAATCCTTCTAACTTGACTTTTAAAATCAACTAAACACATGTTCTATATCTATATGATATGCTAACTTAATGATTTAAAACCTGGAAACACGAAAAACACCGTAAAACCAGACATACGCCGTCGTAGTAACACCGCGGGCTGTTTTGGGTTCGATAATTAAAAACTATGATAAACTTTGATTTAAAAGTTGTTCTTCTGGGAAAATGATTTTTCTTATGAACATGAAACTATATCCAAAAATCATGGTTATACTCAAAGTGGAAGTATGTTTTTCAAAATGGTCATCAAGATGTCGTTCTTTCGACTGAAATGACTACCTCTTACAAAAATGACTTGTAACTTATATTTCTGACTATAAACCTATACTTTTGTATTATACAAATCATATCCTAGCTAACTTATATTGTATTATACATGTATTCTAATATATTATGTAATCTTGGAATACCATAGACACGTATGCAAATGTTTTGACATATCATATCGACCCATGTATATATATATTATTTGGAACAACCATAGACACTCTATATGCAGTAATGTTGGAGTTAGCTATACAGGGTTGAGGTTGATTCCAAAAATATATATACTTTGAGTTGTGATCTAGCCTGAGACGTGTATACACTGGGTCATTGATTGATTCAAGATAATATATATCGATTTATTTCTGTACATCTAATTGTGGACAACTAGTTGTAGGTTACTAACAAGGACAGCTGACTTAATAAACTTAAAATATTAAAACGTATTAAAAATGTTGTAAATATATTTTGAACATACTTTGATATATATGTACATATTTGTTATAGGTTCGTGAATCGACCAGTGGCCAAGTCTTACTTCCCGACGAAGTAAAAATTTGTGAAAGTGAGTTATAGTCCCACTTTTAAAATCTAATATTTTGGGATGAGAATACATTCAGTTTTATAAATGTTTTACGAAATAGACACAAGTAATTGAAATTACATTATATGGGTGAATGATCGAAGCCGAATATGCCCCTTTTTCTTGGTAACCTAAGAATTAGTAAACCGATCTACTAATTGACGCGAATCCTAAAGATAGATCTATTGGGCCTAACGAACCCCATCCAAAGTACCGGATGCTTTAGTACTTCGAATTCGTTTTTATCATGTCCGAAGGATTTCCCGGAATGATAGGGGATATTCTTATATACATCTTGTTAACGTCGGTTACCAGGTGTTCACCATATGAATGATTTTTATCTCTATGTATGGGATGTATATTGAAATATGAAATCTTGTGATCTATTATTATGATTTGATAATATATAGGTTAAACCTATAACTCACCAACATTTTTGTTGACTTTTTAAGCATGTTTATTCTCAGGTGATTATTAAGAGCTTCCGCTGTTGCATACTAAAATAAGGACAAGATTTGGATTCCATGCTTGTATGATATTATGTAAAAACTGCATTCAAGAAACTTATTTTTGATGTAATATATTCTTATTGTAAACCATTATGTAATGGTCGTTTGTAAATGATATATTTTAGATTATCATTATTTGATAATCTACGTAATGCTTTTTAAACCTTTATAGATAAAATAAAGGTTATGATTATTTTAAAAATGAATGCAGTCTTTGAAAAACGTCTCATATAGAGGTCAAAACCTCGCGACGAAATCAATTAATATGGAACGTTTATAATCAATATGAACGGGACATTTCACATGGAACACTGGGTTTGCAGCAATATGTAAAGCAGCCTGGTTATCACATAACAACTGAACAGGACCCAAATCATTAAGCCCTAAATCCTTCAACAAGCTTACTAACCAGGTTATCTCACAACACGTTAAGGCCATAGCACGATACTCAGCCTCAGCTGAAGATCTCGACACAACACCTTGTTTTTTTTGATTTCCATGAAACTGGAGAATCACCTAACAAAATGCAGTAACCAGTTGTAGATCTCCTTGTCATTGGGCAACTAGCCCAGTCAGAATCACAATTGGGTTTTAGTTCTACTGCAGAATTTTTTGCTAATAAAATACCCTGGTCTGGAGCTAACAACAGATATCTAAGTACATGTTTAACTGCTTGCATATGACCTGAGGTAGGAGATTGCATAAAATGGCTTAATAATTGGACACTATAGCATATATCTGGACGTGTTATATTGAGATAAATGAGCTTACCAATGTATTTTTGATACACTTCTGGATCTTGAAGAGGGGTACCAACATCTGCTTGTAGCTTGAGGTTGGGATCCAATGGTAATTTGTAAGGTTTATTATTGATAACACCTGCCTCCTTCAACAAATCACAAGTGTATTTCTTTTGAGAAATGAAAAGCCCTTGACTTGATTTTGCAACTTCTAAGCCCATAAAATTGAAATGTTCCGTTCTTATTGATTAAAAACGTTCCATATTAATTGATTTCGTTGCGAGGTTTTGACCTCTATATGAGACGTTTTTCAAAGACTGCATTCATTTTTAAAACAAACCATAACCTTTATTTCATAAATAAAGGTTTAAAAAGCTTTACGTAGATTATCAAATAATGATAATCTAAAATATCCTGTTTACACACGACCATTACATAATGGTTTACAATACAAATATGTTACATCGAAATCAGTTTCTTGAATGCAGTTTTTACACAATATCATACAAACATGGACTCCAAGTCTTGTCCTTATTTTAGTATGCAACAACGGAAGCTCTTAGTATTCACCTGAGAATAAACATGCTTTAAACGTGAACAAAAATGTTGGTGAGTTATAGGTTTAACCTATATATATCAAATCGTAACAATAGACCACAAGATTTCATATTTCAATACACATCCCATACATAGAGATAAAAATCATTCATATGGTGAACACCTGGTAACCGACATTAACAAGATGCATATATAAGAATATCCCTATCATTCCGGGACACCCTTCGGATATGATATAAATTTCGAAGTACTAAAGCATCCGGTACTTTGGATGAGGTTTGTTAGGCCCAATAGATCTATCTTTAGGATTCGCGTCAATTAGGGTGTCTGTTCCCTAATTCTTAGATTACCAGACTTAATAAAAAGGGGCATATTCGATTTCGATAATTCAACCATAGAATGTAGTTTCACGTACTTGTGTCTATTTTGTAAATCATTTATAAAACCTGCATGTATTCTCATCCCAAAAATATTAGATTTTAAAAGTGGGACTATAACTCACTTTCACAGATTTTTACTTCGTCGGGAAGTAAGACTTGGCCACTGGTTGATTCATGAACCTATAACAATATATACATATATATCAAAGTATGTTCAAAATATATTTACAACACTTTTAATATATTTTGATGTTTTAAGTTTATTAAGTCAGCTGTCCTCGTTAATAACCTACAACTAGTTGTCCACAGTTAGATGTACATAAATAAATCAATAAATATTATCTTGAATCAATCCACGACCCAGTGTATACGTATCTCAGTATTGATCACAACTCAAACTATATATATTTTGGAATCAACCTCAACCCTGTATAGCTAACTCCAACATTCACATATAGAGTGTCTATGGTTGTTCCGAAATATATATAGATGTGTCGACATGATAGGTCGAAACATTGTATACGTATCTATGGTATCTCAAGATTACATAATATACAATACAAGTTGATTAAGTTATGGTTGGAATAGATTTGTTACCAATTTTCACGTAGCTAAAATGAGAAAAATTATCCAATCTTGTTTTACCCATAACTTCTTCATTTTAAATCCGTTTTGAGTGAATCAAATTGCTATGGTTTCATATTGAACTCTATTTTATGAATCTAAACTGAAAAAGTATAGGTTTATAGTCGGAAAAATAAGTTACAAGTCATTTTTGTAAAGGTAGTCATTTCAGTCGAAAGAACGACGTCTAGATGACCATTTTAGAAAACATACTTCCACTTTGAGTTTAACCATAATTTTTGGATATAGTTTCATGTTCATAATAAAAATCATTTTCCCATAATAACAACTTTTAAATCAAAGTTTATCATAGTTTTTAATTAACTAACCCAAAACAGCCCGCGGTGTTACTACGACGGCGTAAATCCAGTTTTACGGTGTTTTTCGTGTTTCCAGGTTTTAAATCATTAAGTTAGCATATCATATAGATATAGAACATGTGTTTAGTTGATTTTAAAATTCAAGTTAGAAGGATTAACTTTTATTTGCGAACAAGTTTAGAATTAACTAAATTATGTTCTAGTGATTACAAGTTTAAACCTTCGAATAAGATAGCTTTATATGTATGAATCGAATGATGTTATGAACATCATTACTACCTCAAGTTCCTTGGATAAACCTACTAGAAATGAGAAAAATAGATCTAGCTTCAAAGGATCCTTGGATGGCTTGAAAGTTCTTGAAGTAGAATCATGACACGAAAACAATTTCAAGTAAGATTTCTACTCGAAATAAGATTGTTATAGTTATAGAAATTGAATTAAAGTTTGAATATGATTATTTCCTTGTATTAGAAATATAAACTACTGTAAGTAACAAAGGTTTCTTGATCTTGGATGATTACTTGAAATGGATTTAGAAAACTTGGAAGTAAACTTGCAATCTTGGAAGTATTCTTGATTTTATGAAACTAGAACTTTTGGAATTTATGAAGAACACTTAGAACTTGAAGATAGAACTTGAGAGAGATCAATTAGATGAAGAAAATTGAAGAATGAAAGTGTTTGTAGGTGTTTTTGGTCGTTGGTGTATGGATTAGATATAAAGGATATGTAATTTTGTTTTCATGTAAATAAGTCATGAATGATTACTCATATTTTTGTAATTTTATGAGATATTTCATGCTAGTTGCCAAATGATGGTTCCCACATGTGTTAAGTGACTCACATGGGCTGCTAAGAGCTGATCATTGGAGTGTATATACCAATAGTACATACATCTAAAAGCTGTGTATTGTACGAGTATGAATACGGGTGCATACGAGTAGAATTGTTGATGAAACTGAACGAGGATGTAATTGTAAGCATTTTTGTTAAGTAGAAGTATTTTTATAAGTGTCTTGAAGTCTTTCAAAAGTGTATGAATACATATTAAAACACTACATGTATATACATTTTAACTGAGTCGTTAAGTCATCGTTAGTCGTTACATGTAAATGTTGTTTTGAAACCTTTAGGTTAACGATCTTGTTGAATGTTGTTAACCCATTGTTTATTATAACAAATGAGATGTTAAATTGTTATATTATCATGATATTATGATATATAATATATCTTAGTATGATATATACAGTTAAATGTCGTTACAACGATAATCGTTACATATATGTCTCGTTTCGAAATCATTAAGTTAGTAGTCTTATTTTTACATATGTATTTCATTTTTAATACACTTAATAATATATTTAATTATCATTTAACATAATTAACCAAGTGTATCAATATCTTAATATGATTCATATGTACCTAGTAAGACGTTGTTATAACGATAATCGTTATATATATCGTTTTCGAGTTTCTTAAATTAATAGTCTCATTTTTATGTATATAACTCATTGTTAAAATACCTAATGAGATACATACTTATAATAAAATCATGTTAACTATATATATAACCATATATATGTCATCATATAGTTTTTACAAGTTTTAACGTTCGTGGATCACCGGTCAACTTGGGTGGTCAATTTTCTATATGAAACCTATTTCAATTAATCAAGTCTTAACAAGTTTGATTGCTTAACATGTTGGAAACACTTAATCATGTAAATAACAATTTCATTTAATATATATATATAAACATGGAAAAGTTCGGGTCACTACAGTACCTACCCGTTAAATAAATTTCGTCTCGAAATTTTAAGCAGTTGGAGGTGTTGACGTATCTTCTGGAAATAAATGCGGGTATTTCTTCTTCATCTGATCTTCACGCTCCCAGGTGAACTCGGGTCCTCTACGAGCATTTCATCGAACCTTAACAATCGGTATCTTGTTTTGTTTAAGTCTCTTAACCTCACGATCTATTATTTTGACGGGTTCTTCAATGAATTGAAGTTTTTCATTGATTTGGATTTCGTCCAACGGAATAGTGAGATCTTCTTTAGCAAAACATTTCTTCAAATTTGAGACGTGGAAAGTGTTATGTACAGCCGCGAGTTGTTGAGGTAGCTCCAGTTGGTAAGCTACTGGTCCGACACGATCCATAATCTTGAATGGTCCAATGTACCTTGGATTTAGTTTCCCCCGTTTACCAAATCGAACAACGCCTTTCCAAGGTGAAACCTTAAGCATGACCATTTCTCCAATTTCAAACTCTATATCTTTTCTTTTACTGTCCGCGTAGCTCTTTTGTCGACTCTGGGCGGTTTTTAATCTTTGTTGAATTTGGATGATTTTCTCGGTAGTTTCTTGTATTATCTCCGGACCCGTAATCTGTCTATCCCGCACTTCACTCCAACAACTCGGAGACCTGCACTTTCTACCATAAAGTGCCTCAAACGGCGCCATCCCAATACTAGAATGATAACTGTTGTTGTAGGAAAATTCTGCTAACGGTAGGTGTCGATCCCAACTATTTCCGAAATAAATAACACATGCTCGTAGCATGTGTTCAAGCGTTTGTATCGTCCTTTCACTCTGCCCATCAGTTTGTGGATGATAGGCAGTACTCATGTCTAGACGAGTTCCTAATGCTTGCTGTAATGTCTGCCAGAATCTTGAAATAAATCTGCCATCCCAATCAGAGATAATAGAGATTGGTATTCCATGTCTGGAGATGACTTCCTTCAAATACAGTTGTGCTAACTTATCCATCTTGTCATCTTCTCTTATTGGCAGGAAGTGTGCTGATTTGGTGAGACGATCAACTATTACCCAAATAGTATCAAAACCACTTGCAGTCCTTGGCAATTTAGTGATGAAATCCATGGTAATGTTTTCCCATTTCCATTCTGGGATTTCGGGTTGTTGAAGTAGACCTGATGGTTTCTGATGCTTAGCTTTGACCTTAGAATACGTCAAACATTCCCCTACGTATTTAGCAACATCGGATTTCATACCTGGCCACCAAAAATGTTTCTTGAGATCCTTGTACATCTTCCCCGTTCCAGGATGTATTGAGTATATGGTTTTATGAGCTTCTCTAAGTACCATTTCTCTCATATCTCCAAATTTTGGTACCCAAATCCTTTCAGCCCTATGCTGGGTTCCATCTTCCCAAATATTAAGATGCTTCTCTGATCCTTTGGGTATTTCATTCTTTAAATTTCCCTCTTTTAAAACTCCTTGTTGCGCCTCCTTTATTTGAGTAGTAAGGTTATTGTGAATCATTATATTCATAGATTTTACTCGAATGGGTTCTCTGTCCTTTCTACTCAAGGCATCGGCTACCACATTTGCCTTCCCCGGGTGGTAACGAATCTCAAAGTCGTAATCATTCAACAATTCAATCCACCTACGCTGCCTCATGTTCAGTTGTTTCTGATTAAATATGTGTTGAAGACTTTTGTGGTCGGTATATACAATACTTTTGACCCCATATAAGTAGTGCCTCCAAGTCTTTAATGCAAAAACAATCGCACCTAATTCCAAATCATGCGTCGTATAATTTTGTTCGTGAATCTTCAATTGTCTAGACGCATAAGCAATCACCTTCGTTCGTTGCATTAATACACAACCGAGACCTTGCTTTGATGCGTCACAATAAATCACAAAATCATCATTCCCTTCAGGCAATGACAATATAGGTGCCGTAGTTAGCTTTTTCTTCAATAACTGAAACGCTTTCTCTTGTTCATCCTTCCATTCAAATTTCTTCCCTTTATGCGTTAATGCAGTCAAGGGTTTTGCTATTCTGGAAAAGTCTTGGATGAACCTTCTGTAGTAACCAGCTAGTCCTAAAAACTGGAGTATGTGTTTAGGAGTTTTCGGGGTTTCCCACTTTTCAACAGTTTCTATCTTGGCCGGATCCACCTTAATACCTTCTTTGTTCACGATGTGACCGAGGAATTGAACTTCTTCCAACCAAAATGCACACTTTGAAAATTTAGCGTACAATTCTTCCTTCCTCAATACTTCTAACACCTTTCTCAAATGTTCACCGTGTTCTTGATCATTCTTTGAGTAAATAAGTATGTCATCAATAAAAACAATGACAAACTTGTCAAGGTATGGTCCACACACTCGGTTCATAAGGTCCATGAACACAGCTGGTGCATTAGTTAAACCAAACGGCATGACCATAAACTCGTAATGACCGTAACGTGTTCTGAAAGCAGTCTTTGGAATATCATCTTCTTTCACCCGCATTTGATTATACCCGGAACGTAAGTCAATCTTTGAATAAACAGACGAGCCTTGTAGTTGATCAAATAAGTCGTCGATTCTCGGTAGTGGGTAGCGGTTCTTGATGGTAAGTTTGTTCAACTCTCGGTAGTCGATACACAACCTGAATGTACCATCTTTCTTCTTGACAAACAAAACAGGAGCTCCCCACGGTGATGTGCTTGGTCGAATGAAACCACGCTCTAAAAGTTCTTGTAATTGGCTTTACAGTTCTTTCATCTCACTGGGTATGAGTCTGTAAGGAGCACGAGCTATTGGTGCAGCTCCTGGTACAAGATCTATTTGAAATTCAACGGATCGATGTGGGGGTAATCCTGGTAATTCTTTCGAAAATACATCGGGAAATTCTTTTGCGACGGGAACATCATTGATGCTCTTTTCTTCAGTTTGTACTTTCTCGACGTGTGCTAGAACATCATAGCAACCTTTTCTTATTAGTTTTTGTGCCTTCAAATTACTAATAAGATGTAGCTTCGTGTTGCCCTTTTCTCCGTACACCATTAAGGGTTTTCCTTTTTCTCGTATAATGCGAATTGCATTTTTGTAACAAACAATCTCTGCTTTCACTTCTTTCAACCAGTCCATACTGATTATCACATCAAAACTCCCTAACTCTACTGGTATCAAGTCAATCTTAAATGTTTCGCTAACCAGTTTAATTTCTCGATTCTGACATATATTATCTGCTGAAATTAATTTACCATTTGCTAATTCGAGTAAAAATTTACTATTTAAAGGTGTCAATGGACAACTTAATTTAGCACAAAAATCTCTACTCATATAGCTTCTATCCGCACCCGAATCAAATAAAACGTAAGCAGATTTATTGTCAATAAGAAACGTACCCGTAACAAGCTCCGGGTCTTCCTGTGCCTCTGCCGCATTAATATTGAAAACTGTTCCGCGGCCTTGTCCATTCGTGCTCTCCTGGTTCGGGCAATTTCTAATAATGTGGCCCGGTTTTCCACATTTATAACAAACTACATTGGCATAACTTGCTCCGACACTACTTGCTCCGCCATTACTCGTTCTGACACCATTTGTTCCTTTCGTTCTGTTAACCCCTGGTCCGTAGACCTCACACTTCGCCGCGCTATGACCATTTCTTTTACACTTGTTGCAAAATTTGGTGCAGAACCCCGAGTGATACTTTTCACACCTTTGGCATAGCTACTTCTGATTGTTGTTGTTGTTGTTGTTGTTGTTGTTGCGGTTGTTATTGTTGTTGGGATGATTGTTGTTGTTGTTGTTGTTGTTGGGCCGTTTGTTGTAGTTGCGATTGTTGAGATAATTGTTGAGATTATTATTGTAATTGCTGTTGTTGTTGTATTGGTGATTCTTATCACCGTTTTCCTCCCACTTTCTTTTGACTTGCTTCACATTGGCCTCTTCAGCCGTCTGTTCTTTAATTCTTTCCTCAATCTGGTTCACTAGTTTGTGAGCCATTCTACGTGCCTGTTGTATGGAGGCGGGCTCATGTGAACTTATATCTTCTTGGATTCTTTTTGGTAATCCTTTCACAAACGCGTCGATCTTCTCTTCCTCATCTTCGAACGCTCCCGGACACAATAGGCACAATTCTGTGAATCGTCTTTCGTACGTGGTAATATCAAATCCTTAGGTTCGTAACCCTCTAAGTTCTGTCTTGAGCTTATTGACCTCGGTTCTGGGACGGTACTTCTCGTTCATCAAGTGCTTGAATGCTGACCACGGTAGTGCGTAAGCATCATCTTGTCCCACTTGCTCTAGATAGGTATTCCACCATGTTAACACAGAACCTGTGAAGGTATGCGTAGCGTACTTCACTTTGTCCTCTTCAGTACACTTACTTATGGCAAACACCGATTCGACCTTATCGGTCCACCGTTTCAATCCGATCGGTCCTTTGGTTCCATCAAATTCCAAAGGTTTGCAGGCAGTGAATTCTTTGTAGGTACATCCTACACGATTTCCTGTACTGCTAGATCCAAGGTTATTGTTGGTATGTAGCGCAGCCTGAACTGCGGCTATGTTTGAAGCAAGAAAGGCACGAAATTCCTCTTCACTCATATTCAAGGTGTGTCGAGTAGTCGGTGCCATTTCCTTCAAAATAGTCAAATGAAACGAGTTAATCATAAAGAATATCAAGAGTAGTCAATAGTATTTCGTAGCGTAATATAAACTTATTTATAAAAGCTCTTTCTTCATATTAGCGTTTTATACTCTTTAATTCGGGTAGTACTTACCCGTTAAGTTCATACTTAGTAGCTAACATACCATCTCAACTACTACAATTCTATATGAAAAGCTAATCACAAAAAAAATATATATCAATTCAAACCTTTATACAATAACTTGCAAACTTATAATACCGCTATTTTACATATAGCATGAAATATAGCACATAAAACTTTGATACAAAGTAGTTGCGAAGATAATTCTAGTTAATAAATAAGGCGTTCAGCAAAGGCAACAAAGACACGTAATTCATACGTCCAGAAACAAGTCATGCATTCTGGTTTTACTAATACCACTTCCCATCCTTGGTCTTGTGGAACGTAACCGTTGTGACCGATAGTATGACAACGTGTTGTAACATCGTCAAAGGGACGAGGGTTACGTAATGTCCAACAGTCCTGTAACAATCTAAAAACCTCATTTCTTACCCCAATTACCGATTCCGTCACTTGTGGGAACGTTTTGTTTAATAGTTGTAGCCCGATATTCTTGTTCTCACTTTGGTGAGAAGCGAACATTACTAACCCGTAAGCATAACATGCTTCTTTATGTTGCATGTTAGCCGCTTTTTCTAAATCACGAAGTCCTATATTCGGATATATTGAGTCAAAATAATTTCTTAACCCGTTGCGTAAAATAGCATTTGGGTTCCCCGCAATATATGCGTCAAAGTAAACACATCGTAACTTATGGGTTTCCCAATGTGATATCCCCCATCTTTCAAACGAAAGTCTCTTATAAACCAAGACATTCTTGGAACGTTCTTCGAATGTCTTACAAACTGATTTCGCCGTAAATAGTTGTGCCGAAGAATTCTGACCGACTCTAGACAAGATTTCATCAATCATGTCTCCGGGTAGGTCTCTTAAAATATTGTGTTGTCTATCCATTTTGTGTTTTTATACTGTAAAATAGACAAGAGTTAGATTCAAAAAAAAAATACTTATTAATACAAGCAATTTTTACATATATCATAAAGCATAAGCACACTATATTACATATATTACACCACATGAATACAACTATCTTATTCCGACTCGCTTGTTTCTTCTTCTTCGATTTTGGTTCGTTTTGCCAAGTTTCTAGGGATATATGATGTTCCCCTAATACGAGCCATCGTTTTCCACATTGGTTTAGAAAAACCTGGTGGTTTAGAGGTTCCCGGGTCAATGTTACAACTTAAGGGCTTCGGGGGTTGACGATACATATAAAGTTCATAGGGGTTGGAATTAGATTTCTCTATTTTTATGTCCTTTCCCTTATTATTTTCTTTTGCCTTTTTAAATTCAGTTGGGGTAATTTCTATAACATCATCGGAATTCTCGTCGGAATCCGATTCATCGGAGAATTGGTAATCCTCCCAATATTTTTCTTCCTTGGCGGAAACACCATTGACCATAATTAACCTTGGTCGGTTGGTTGAGGATTTTCTTTTACTTAACCGTTTTATTATTTCCCCCACCGGTTCCGATTCTTCTTCCGGTTCCGATTCTTCTTCCGGTTCCGATTCTTCTTCCGGTTCCGACTCTTCTTCCGGTTCCGACTCTTCTTCCGGTTCCTCTTCGGGAACTTGTGAATCAGTCCACGAATCATTCCAATTTACATTTGACTCATCATTATTATTAGGTGAGTCAATGGAACTTGTTCTAGAGGTAGACATCTATCACATAATATCAAACACGTTAAGAGATTAATATATCACATAATATTCACATGTTAAAAATATATAGTTTCCAACCAAATTTGTTAAGCAATCATTTTTCAAGTAAACACGGTCGAAGTCCAGACTCACTAATGCATCCTAACAAACTCGATAAGACACACTAATGCAAAATTCTGGTTCTCTAAGACCAACGCTCTGATACCAACTGAAATGTCCCATTCTTATTGATTAAAAACATTCCATATTAATTGATTTCGTTGGGAGGTTTTGACCTCTATATGAGACGTTTTTCAAAGACTGCATTCATTTTTAAAACAAACCATAACCTTTATTTCATAAATAAAGGTTTAAAAAGCTTTACGTAGATTATCAAATAATGATAATCTAAAATATCCTGTTTACACACAACCATTACATAATGGTTTACAATACAAATATGTTACATCGAAATCAGTTTCTTGAATGCAGTTTTTACACAATATCATACAAACATGGACTCCAAGTCTTGTCCTTATTTTAGTATGCAACAGCGGAAGCTCTTAGTATTCACCTGAGAATAAACATGCTTTAAACGTCAACAAAAATGTTGGTGAGTTATAGGTTTAACCTATATATATCAAATCGTAACAATAGACCACAAGATTTCATATTTCAATACACATCCCATACATAGAGATAAAAATCATTCATATGGTGAACACCTGGTAACCGACATTAACAAGATGCATATATAAGAATATCCCCATCATTCCGGGACACCCTTCGGATATGATATAAATTTCGAAGTACTAAAGCATCCGGTACTTTGGATGGGGTTTGTTAGGCCCAATAGATCTATATTTAGGATTCGCGTCAATTAGGGTGTCTGTTCCCTGATTCTTAGATTACCAGACTTAATAAAAAGGGGGCATATTTGATTTCGATAATTCAACCATAGAATGTAGTTTTACGTACTTGTGTCTATTTTGTAAATCATTTATAAAACCTGCATGTATTCTCATCCCAAAAATATTAGATTTTAAAAGTGGGACTATAACTCACTTTCACAGATTTTTACTTCGTCGGGAAGTAAGACTTGGCCACTGGTTGATTCACGAACCTATAATAATATATACATATATATCAAAGTATGTTCAAAATATATTTACAATACTTTTAATATATTTTGATGTTTTAAGTTTATTAAGTCAACTGTCCTCGTTAGTAACGTACAACTAGTTGTCCACAGTTAGATGTACAGAAATAAATCAATAAATATTATCTTGAATCAATCCACGACCCAGTGTATACGTATCTCAGTGTTGATCACAACTCAAACTATATATATTTTGGAATCAACCTCAACCCTGTATAGCTAACTCCAACATTCACATATAGAGTGTCTATGGTTGTTCCGAAATATATATAGATGTGTCGACATGATAGGTCGAAACATTGTATACGTGTCTATGGTATCTCAAGATTACATAATATACAATACAAGTTGATTAAATTATGGTTGGAATAGATTTGTTACCAATTTTCACGTAGCTAAAATGAGAAAAATTATCCAATCTTGTTTTACCCATAACTTCTTCATTTTAAATCCGTTTTGAGTGAATCAAATTTCTATGGTTTCATATTGAACTCTATTTTATGAATCTATACAGAAAAATTATAGGTTTATAGTCAGAAAAATAAGTTACAAGTCGTTTTTGTAAAGGTAGTCATTTCAGTCGAAAGAACGACGTCTAGATGACCATTTTAGAAAACATACTTCCACTTTGAGTTTAACCATAATTTTTGGATATAGTTTCATGTTCATAATAAAAATCATTTTCCCAGAATAACAACTTTTAAATCAAAGTTTATCATAGTTTTTAATTAACTAACCCAAAACAGCCCGCGGTGTTACTACGACGGCGTAAATCCGGTTTTACGGTGTTTTTCGTGTTTCCAGGTTTTAAATCATTAAGTTAGCATATTATATAGATATAGAACATGTGTTTAGTTTATTTTAAAAGTCAAGTTAGAATGATTAACTTTTATTTGCGAACAAGTTTAGAATTAACTAAACTATGTTCTAGTGATTACAAGTTTAAACCTTCGAATAAGATAGCTTTATATGTATGAATCGAATGATGTTATGAACATCATTACTACCTCAAGTTCCTTGGATAAACCTACTGGAAATGAAAAAAATAGATCTAGCTTCAAAGGATCCTTGGATGGCTTGAAAGTTCTTGAAGTAGAATCATGACACGAAAACAATTTCAAGTAAGATTTCCACTCGAAATAAGATTGTTATAGTTATAAAAATTGAATTAAAGTTTGAATATGATTATTACCTTGTATTAGAAAGATAACCTACTGTAAGTAACAAAGGTTTCTTGATCTTGGATGATTACTTGGAATGGATTTAGAAAACCTGGAAGTAAACTTGCAATCTTGGAAGTATTCTTGATTTTATGAAACTAGAACTTTTGGAATTTATGAAGAACACTTAGAACTTGAAGATAGAACTTGAGAGAGATCAATTAGATGAAGAAAATTGAAGAATGAAAGTGTTTGTAGGTGTTTTTGGTCGTTGGTGTATGGATTAGATATAAAGGATATGTAATTTTGTTTTCATGTAAATAAGTCATGAATGATTACTCATATTTTTGTAATTTTATGAGATATTTCATGCTAGTTGCCAAATGATAGTTTCCACATGTGTTAAGTGACTCACATGGGCTGCTAAGAGCTGATCATTGGAGTGTATATACCAATAGTACATACATCTAAAAGCTGTGTATTGTACGAGTACGAATACGGGTGCATACGAGTAGAATTGTTGATGAAACTGAACGAGGATGTAATTGTAAGCATTTTTGTTAAGTAGAAGTTTTTATAAGTGTCTTGAAGTCTTTCAAAAGTGTATGAATACATATTAAAACACTACATGTATATACATTTTAACTGAGTCGTTAAGTCATCGTTAGTCGTTACATGTAAATGTTGTTTTGAAACCTTTAGGTTAACGATCTTGTTGAATGTTGTTAACCCATTGTTTATTATAACAAATGAGATGTTAAATTGTTATATTATCATGATATTATGATATATAATATATCTTAGTATGATATATACAGTTAAATGTCGTTACAACGATAATCGTTACATATATGTCTCGTTTCGAAATCATTAAGTTAGTAGTCTTATTTTTACATATGTATTTCATTGTTAATACACTTAATAATATATTTACTTATCATTTAACATAATTAACCAAGTGTATTGATTATCTTAATATGATTCATGTGTACCTAGTAAGACGTTGTTATAACGATAATCGTTATATATATCGTTTTCGAGTTTCTTAAATTAATAGTCTCATTTTTATGTATATAACTCATTGTTAAAATACCTAATGAGATACATACTTATAATAAAATCATGTTAACTATATATATAACCATATATATGTCATCATATAGTTTTTACAAGTTTTAACGTTCGTGGATCACCGGTCAACTTGGGTGGTCAATTGTCTATATGAAACCTATTTCAATTAATCAGGTCTTAACAAGTTTGATTGCTTAACATGTTGGAAACACTTAATCATGTAAATAACAATTTCATTTAATATATATATAAACATGGAAAAGTTCAGGTCACTACAAAAATAGCTAACTTGACCCAAGTCTTTCATATGAAAAGTAGACTTAAGTTGATCTTTTAAATCTTCAATATGAACTTTACTGTTAACAGTGATTAGAAGATCATCCACATACACAAGGACTGCAGTAAATTGATCCTTATCCTTTTTGGTAAATAATGAGTAATCAGCTTTGGACTGAACAAAACCAAAGGATATCAAAGCACTAGACAATTTAGCAAACCATTGTCTAGGTGCTTGCTTTAACCCATAAATGGATTTCTTCAATTTACAGACTTTTGCAGGTGTACTGTTTGTTGGATTAGTATTTTGAATCTGCTCCCCCTTACCTAAGTACCCCATTGGCATTTTCATATAAACTTCTTCCAATAAATCTCCATGTAAGAATGCATTGGAAACATCCATTTAACAAACATCCCAATCATACATGGCTGCAACTACAAGTAGAGATCTTACAGTTACCATCTTAGCAACATGAGCAAAAGTTTCTGTGTAATCAATTCCTTATCTTTGCCTGTTACCATCTACCACCAGCCTTGCTTTCTTTTTTATCAATTGACCCATCTGCTTTGAGCTTAGTCTTGAAGATCCAATGACAACTTATGACCTTTTTACCTTCTGGAAGAATAGTTATCTCCCAAGTATCATTAGTTTCCAATGCACTTAGTTCTGCATTCATAGCTTCACACCATCCAGGATCATTAATTGCATCTTTGAAATGAGCAGGATCTATAGTGGCCATTAAAGTAGAGACCCGTCCTAATCCATCCGGACGAAGTCCATATCGATTATAAACGATTCACAACAGTTGATTACATCGCGAGGTACTTGACCTCTATATGATACATTTTACAATTATTGCATTCGTTTTTGAAAAGACAATCTTTTATTACAACGAAAGTTGCCGTCATGCATACCATTTCATAATATATCTAACTAAAATTAACTTAATAATAATCTTGATGATCTCAACGACTCGAATGCAACGTCTTTTGAAATATGCCATTAATGACTCCAAGTAATATCCCTAAAATGAGCAAATACACAGCAGAAGATTTCTTTCATACATGAGAATAAATATGCTTTAAAGTGTCAACCAAAAGGTTGGTGAGTTCATTAGTTTAACATAAATAATCATTTCCATCATTTTAATAGACCACAAGATTTTCATTTCTCATAAATAAACGTCCCATGCATAGAGACAAAAATATCACTCATATGGATTGAACACCTGGTAACCGACATTAACAATATGCATATATAAGAATATCCCCTATCATTCCAGGAAACCCTTCGGACATGATATATAATAATTCGAAGTACTAAAGCATCCGATACTTTGGATGGGGTTCGTTAGGCCCAATAGATCTATCTTTAGGATTCACATCAATTAGTAGATCGGTTTACTAATTCTCAGGTTACCAAGCAAAAGGGGCATATTCGGCTTCAATCATTCACCCATATAATGTAGTTTCAATTAATTGTGTCTATTTCGTAAAACATTTATAAAAATTGCGCTTGTATTCTCAGCCCAAAAATATAAAGGGTAAAAAGGCAAATGAAACTCACCATACTGTATTTTGTAGTAAAAATACATAAGACGTCATTGAACAAGTGTAGGGTTGGTCTCGGATTCACGAACCTATATCATCTGTATATTTATTAATACACATAATCGTAATTGAACATATATATATGTATTATTATTATTAGTGATAAAATCTTTGTATTAATAACTTATATATATTTTGATTATTTAATTAAATGTATTCATTTTAAATGGAAATATTAATATAATTAATACTTTATATGTTTATCATTTGTTTGTTAAAATTATTAATTGTAATTACTAAGATAATATTTGTAAGGATAAAAATAATGATAATACTCATATTAATACTAAGGAAAATAATATTTAAAAATTATATTAATTGTATTACTAATGATAGTTTTATTATTAAGTCTTATAATGATGATAATAACAGTAGTTTCAAATGAAAAAAAAAATTAATAGTAATGATAATACTTATAATAGTGATAGTATATATTATTAATCTTGTAATAATAATTATTTTGATAATGATACTAATGATAATTCTAAAAATAATAATATATAAAAAAAATTGTAATAATAATGATATAAACATTAATCCTAATAATAATAATAATAATAATAATAATAATAATAATAATAATAATAATAATAATAATAATAATAATAATAATAATAATAATAATAATAATAATATTAAAGATAATAATAATCATGATTATAAAAATAATGATAATAAAAATAATAATAATAATACTAATGTTAGTAAAGATCATATTAGCGATTTCTAATGATAATAAAGATATTTCTTTTAAATCATAACTAATTATAATCTTAATCATTTTCGTATTTGTCTTTATAATCATAATAATTATAATTATAATCGTAACTTTAGCAACAATATTAACTAAATCATAATAGTTATCATATTTGTATTCATTTATGACTATAACTATAATTATGTTATTTAATATTATTTAACATCTTGATTAAAAATCATCAACGCATTAATTATTTAAAGTTAATATCAAACGTAATGGAGTAGGGGTTATACCTTCGGTGTAAATCGAGCGAGAGACGAGTATTGGTTGCACTTGGACCCGATACAATTTTGACATCAATTAATAAGTATAAAACGGGCAGTTTTTCTTGGGCCATAAGAATATTCTAACAATCCATTAAGAGTAACAAATTTGTTGGGCCTTGCAAAGAGTTTAAGCCCAAGAAGAAAGAAATATATAAAGCTCGATGGCCTGCTTTATATCATCCGGTCCCCTTTCTCTTCCACAGTTCAGGTCATCCTTCCCCAAATCAGATCGAGGGTTAGCAAACCAGATGCCGAGTAAAACAATTACCATCATCGAACAATCGATTAAAAATCACGTTCATTATCACCGATTAATCCAGTAGCAATCATCAATGAGTAGCAGGTCGTCGATTTGTAATCATCCTCGTTTAACATCATCGCCAGTCTTCGTCTTCATCATCCTCATTAATCGATCAAGCAATCAGTTCATCAATTGATAAAGTAGGTAATTGATTCATCGATACTCTTAATTTCTTCATCCCTATATATATATATATATATATATATATATATATATATATATATATATATATATATATGTGTGTGTGTGTGTATATGTTCTGATAGCAAGGGTTTGTGTTAGTGGTGTTTCGTGGTGATAAGGGTTTCGATGATTGGCAATTAGGAAAGTAATATAGATGAGTAGCCGTTTAAATGATGGTTTTGGGTTAACAAATAAACAACAATAATTAAGTAGTTGTAGCAGTTCATAAAGAGATTTAATGATGGCGTTTGGCGGTCGTAAATCGCTTAATTATAAATTTCATGGTGTTTTAGTTGTTTTGTGATAGAAATCCAAACGCATTAGCAATAGCAGAATAAAAAAAGGTGTGTTGGTTCATCACCTGACTCGAGCAGAAATAAATATCGTGACTAGAGCTGTAGGTCTGATCGAGCAGCAACCTTGTCTGATCTTGGTACTCGATGGTTGTAGTTAAAATAGGAAAACAGTAGCTTGTGAGGTTATTTTGGATGTCTTCGTTTGAAACAAAAAAAAAAAAGGCTGCAGTAGTAATTCAAGGTGTTCGGTCTTGGTGATCTGCAGCTGCAGTATAAATCAAAATAGTGGCAGTGAGCAACATGGGTTCGATGGTGGTGGTTTCAAAGTGGTTGAATGATATAAAAACAGGAGAGGACAACAGCTAGGCAGTTGGTGCTGTTGTGGTGTTGCTTGGGTTGTTCGAAGGGAAGTCAGGAACTCAAATGGGTTTTTGCAAATCTCAGTTTGTTTGCAATATATGTATGTATATTTTGTATATTATGTGTAATTGAGTTAGTGGATTTGTTAGTAACACATACACTGAATTTCATCAATTGATGAACCTAGTTGCTCGACATAAAATGTTTATCAAGGACAGATATAGAATAAAAAATATAAAAGTGAAAGATATGTTAAACTGACTTTTGGTTGTATACTCTTGTTTCATTTGACTGGAATCAATTTGAAGATAGGATCCAAAAATCAACTACAGGATAGGAACATACAACTAATTCTGCTTCCAAATCCATTTTCACGATTTTTATATAAATGATTTTAATGATAAAAGTAATTAATAAATAATAATAACATTAATCATAATTTTACTACTACTTAGTAATGATAATAATAATATTAGTAATAATAATATTATAACAATTCAAATGTATCACATTTCATAACCATTTATTATATATAGTAATATTATTAATTATTAATTATGATGTTGGTATTTAAATTGATTTTAATACAAGTAATGATAATATTAATATAGCAATTATAACTTATCTTGTAAGTATGTTTAATATGTTAATATTATTAACTAAGTAATATTTATTAATTATCTAATATATAATAATACGTAGTGATTATTTAAATTTTTATATTTATATATATATATATATATATATATATATATATATATATATATATATATATACAATATACGTAATATTAATCATGTATCGAAATCATTGATATTTATATATGTATATATATACATATATATTTATTTATTTACAAATGATTGTTCGTGAATCATCGGGAATGGTCGAAGATTAATTAAATATATGAAACAGTTCAAAATTTTTGAGGCTCAACCTAACAGGCTTTGCTTATCGTGTTGAAATCATATTAAGATTAAGTTTAAATTTGATCGGAAATTTCCGGGTAGTCACAGTACCTACCCGTTAAAGAAATTTCGTCCCGAAATTTGAGTGAGGTCGTCATGGCTAACAATAAAGATGTTTTTCATGACGAATATAAGTTGGTAAATAGAGTTTTATTACCCTAGAATAATACGGATAAGATAATTCGATTACTCGGAGAGTACGAGTGAAGCTACCACTAAATAGTGAAATGAGAAAGACATGTTTCATCATAACCTTTGATTATTCATGGTTGAATTCTGAAATTTAAAGAAAATTTTCAAAATCTAAAAGATTTGATTCTTCGGCGAATAAGGGAATTAAGATCTCTATATTTAAATACGGTGATCTGCCTCGATTACTCTATCTGATATTTCCATTATAAATTTACCTTTTTCATTTCATTAGTTTCCACCACTTGTATACCTTCTTTCTCAGTTCATATATTCAAAAGATTATAATAATGCTTAATCCGGTTCTAATCCTTGTTCTTATTCTGACTATCGCAATGATCGTTCTTCTTTTCTAACTCCCACCGGAAGAATCTGTTTATTTCTACTATGCTCTAGGGATTATTGTATTTATAATCCTCCCGTGTCTTTATATTTCTATACGCACTGATATCCACAGTTTGTAATTTCGGTGTTGTTGTTGGGCTTTATATTCTCCCTTATATTTCGTAGTCCCCACTTCGGTCTTCTATAATCATTGTCATTCACAATTAATGCTCTCTCTTATTTGCTGCGATTTATACTCCCATTTCTATGTCGGAGCTTCATTCTTTCGTTTCCTCTTCTTGTGATTAAGCACCGCATGTAATGGTCCAGAATTCGTAAATATGAATTTTGGAATGATCATAATTAATGTTTGAAGGAAATTATAATGGCACGATCTTGATTTGTCAAATTACCAGAATATCACGGAAAAGATAGAACTATCAAGAAAATATGTTCTTGATATGTTTATAGATTAGATAGAATGTAAGAGTCATGTAACATGGCACATGATGATGTTATAATCTGTGAATCATCACGTTCCATTAGAAACTCAACATGACTTACTGTAATATAATCACGTTGATCAAGTGTCATTATATTATACTAACCCATGCATCAATTTCCAACATTTCTTCAATAACATTCATATTTTAAGCTCAAAAGTTTACAGAATATAGAAACTAATAGTTTCTATATGATGTAACACTGATAGCACGAAGAGATTAATGATTTCAGATAAGAATAGTTATGAAAATATCTTCAAAAATATGGAAGATATTTATAATGAAAGATACGATGATATCTTGGAATTTCTAATATCGAAGGATGGTGAAGAAAATTTGTCCGCAAGAGTTTGGAGTCAGAAGCAAGGTATTCGCTAAAGATTTCACCAGAAACAGAATCATCAGGTTTCTTAATGTACAAGTTTAGTTCTTGTGATTTGTTCAGAGACTCCTTCGTAGTTTGCTCAATCAGTTTTTTTTTCAGTACCAAATTTTTTATCGAGCGTTCCCAACATTCCATTTTTTTAGTATCAAACTTTTGGCCGTTTAGACCATCTACGATTTTGTTGTTTCCTCTGCATTTAATGCTACCATATCTGAATCATTGGTTATCAATTAGAGGTGATTTTAAGAGAATTGTATTTTTAGATGATTAAACGCTGATAGTAATATGGTGGAATATAAAAGGTTCTCCGATAACAATAAAAGAGCACATATATATCAAAGTTATAATAAGGTTGTTTTGAACGAAAAGTCGAAATTGACTTGCTGGAGCTGTGACAAAATTGACTAATTTGGAAAGAGATTGCAAAGTAATTTTTGGTAATAATAACGCTAAAGGAATTAGCACAGCTACGCGTTAAACGTTTACTCAGGTTCCAAGTGTTTTCATGTGCATAGCTACATGCACCGATCTTTGCATCCGTAGATAAAATGCGGTTGGTTCATCCTCTCGATTGAGGTGTTTTCAAAAATCATGAAAGGTTTGAGCGCAGATTATAATTGTCAAGATACAAATGAGG
This sequence comes from Rutidosis leptorrhynchoides, assembly GCF_046630445.1. Lineage (NCBI taxonomy): Eukaryota > Viridiplantae > Streptophyta > Magnoliopsida > Asterales > Asteraceae > Rutidosis > Rutidosis leptorrhynchoides. Next base: position 324,920,229 of record NC_092336.1, on the reverse strand, counting down.
TTTAAGATGAAATCAAGTGGCAAACTTGAAGAATTGTTTAGTTTCATATGTTATAATCAATATTTAATTCATTTTAATTGTCCAATGTTATTAGTCCACAGTCGATAGTCCACAGTCGATAGTCCAATAATTCATATATAGTTTAATATCTAATATTCGAATTAATTAATACGTGTTGTGACCCGTATATGTCTCAGACTCGATCACAACTCAAAGTATATATATTATTATAGAATCAACCTCAACCCTGTATATAGAACTCGATCATTACTGCATATAGAGTGTCTATGGTGATTCCAAATAATATATATAGATGCGTCGATATGATATGTCAAAACCTTGTATACGTGTCCTGATATTTAAAGTGCGTAAAATAAATAACAGAAATTAAATGACGATAAATAAAATTGCGATAATTAAATTGCGATAAATAAAATGTAATCAGTTAGCTAGGAACAGTTAGTTAGGAACAGTTAGCGTGGATTCTTAACAAAATTCCTCATAGTTAATTTATTTGTTTATAACAAATTTTTATTTTGTCAAATATTTTTCTTCATTATGCCACTTGTTGGATTCTGATAAATCAAAATCCAAATATGAAATTGGATGAATATGGTTATTCTGTGGTGAACGGATTTGTATATCGGTAGATGTAAGTAGGATAGTAAATGGCTGTTGAATCAGTTTCGTCGAAGGTACAGTGTAACTTATTAAAGTGAAATCTAAATATTCCTCGGGTATTACCTACCCGTTAAAATATTTTCACCATTAACAGTTTGTACGAAAGAATTTTTAATTACAATCTTTATGAAAACATATATACATATATATTTTCTTCAGATGTAATCATGGATTTAATGAGTCAATATGATATTAGACTCATTTGATTTACCGTTAGAATAAGAATATATAATCTCTAAAACATTAGAGATTATATAATCGCCATGTCGAACGAAGATAAATAATGTAGAACGATTCTTGGAACGATAATTATACTCGAGGTACAGAATGAGATGTTGAGGCATGGATTGTTGATGATACATGTGCTGTTACTGATGGTACTGTTGGTGTCGGTGATGTTGCTGAAGCTGGTAAGTTTTGCACCATGTTCTCCAAATTGATTACTCGAGCGCGAAGCTCGTTGACTTCTTCGATTACTCCGGGATGATTATTGGTTAGAACGAGCGGATGAATAAGGTTTAGAATCTGAGTTATGATATAGTCATGGTGAGATATTTGGGAAATGAGGGTGAAATGGTGTTACGAACAGGTTCGCCGGTAAGTGCTTTAGGTTCTTCGCCAAAAGGTGAATTCGGTTAGTGGATGGGATCGCCTTCTGTGCGTCTCCATTGATTAAGTCAACTACGAACCCATTAGATGAATTGGGTATGGATGATTGGTTGATTCATTCTGGTGTCGTTGCTTCCGGAGCTTAGATGACTATCCATTCTGAATAACTGTCGGGATAACTATCGGAATAGCTGTCGGAATCCGAGGGACTCGATCTAGTTGAGGGATTCATCTCGTACGATCAGATGAAGGATTTTTGATAAGAAATAGATTATAGGATATAGATTAGTATCCTGCAATACATAATTTACATATACATATATAATACTAAAATCTCATAAGTTACGGAGGAATCTACGGAAGCTGTCAGGCAAAGATAACAATAACAGATACGCTAAGATATGAATTAGCAGATACGCTAAGATATGAATTTTGTCTATACACTTTTCATGCAGTCAATGTAATAAGATGTGTCTAGACTAAGAATGATAAGCAGGTAATTTCCTAAGGATGATAAACAGATGATTTCTGACAAAAATGATAAGCAAAACTTTTGACATGCAGACACGGTCGAAGTCCAGACTTACTGATGCATCCTAACGACTATCAGTTAGACACACTAATACAAGACCTGGTTCACTAAGACCACCGCTCTGATACCAACTGTAGAGACCCGTCCTAATCCATCCGGACGAAGTCCATATCGATTATAAACGATTCACAACAGTTGATTACATCGCGAGGTACTTGACCTCTATATGATACATTTTACAATCATTGCATTCGTTTTTGAAAAGACAATCTTTTATTACAACGAAAGTTGCCATCATGCATACCATTTCATAATATATCTAACTATAATTAACTTAATAATAATCTTGATGAACTCAACGACTCGAATGCAACGTCTGTTGAAATATGCCATTAATGACTCCAAGTAATATCCCTAAAATGAGCAAATACACAGCAGAAGATTTCTTTCATACCTGAGAATAAACATGCTTTAAAGTGTCAACCAAAAGGTTGGTGAGTTCATTAGTTTAACATAAATAATCATTTCCATCATTTTAATAGACCACAAGATTTTCATTTTTCATAAATAAACGTCCCATGCATAGAGACAAAAATATCATTCATATGGATTGAACACCTGGTAACCGACATTAACAATATGCATATATAAGAATATCCCCTATCATTCCGGGAAACCCTTCGGACATGATATATAATAATTTGAAGTACTAAAGCATCCGATACTTTGGATGGGGTTCGTTAGGCCCAATAGATCTATCTTTAGGATTCGCGTCAATTAGTAGATCGGTTTACTAATTCTTAGGTTACCAAGCAAAAGGGGCATATTTAGCTTCTATCATTCACACATATAATGTAGTTTCAATTACTTGTGTCTATTTCGTAAAACATTTATAAAAATTGCGCATGTATTCTCAGCCCAAAAATATAAAGGGTAAAAAGGCAAATGAAACTCACCATACTGTATTTTGTAGTAAAAATACATATGATGTCATTGAACAAGTGTAGGGTTGGTCTCAGATTCACGAACCTATATCATCTGTATATTTATTAATACACATAATCGTAATTGAACATATATATATGTATTATTATTATTAGTGATAAAATCTTTGTATTAATAACTTATATATATTTTGATTATTTAATTAAATGTATTCATTTTAAATGGAAATATTAATATAATTAATACTTTATATGTTTACCATTTGTTTGTTAAAATTAGTAATTGTAATTACTAAGATAATATTTGTAAGGATAAAAATAATGATAATACTCATATTAATACTAAGGAAAATAATATTTAAAAATTATATTAATTGTATTACTAATGATAGTTTTATTATTAAGTCTTATAATGATGATAATAACAGTAGTTTCAAATGAAAAAAAAAAATTAATAGTAATGATAATACTTATAATAGTGATAGTATATATTATTAATCTTTTAATAATAATTATTTTGATAATGATACTAATGATAATTCTAATAATAATAATATATAAAAAAAATTGTAATAATAATGATATAAACATTAATCCTAATAATAATAATAAAAATAATAATAATAATAATAATAATAATAATAATAATAATAATAATAATAATAATAATAATAATAATAATATTAAAGATAATAATAATCATGATAATAAAAATAATGATAATAAAAATAATAATAATAATACTAATGTTAGTAAAGATCATATTAGTGATTTCTAATGATAATAAAGATATTTCTTTTAAATCATAACTAATTATAATCTTAATCGTTTTCGTATTTGTCTTTATAATCATAATAATTATAATTATAATCATAACTTTAGCAACAATATTAGCTAAATCATAATAGTTATCATATTTGTATTCATTTATGACTATAACTATAATTATGTTACTTAATATTATTTAACATCTTGATTAAAAATCATCAACGCATTAATTATTTAAAGTTAATATCAAACGTAATCGACTAGGGGTTATACCTCCGGAGTAAATCGAGCGAGAGACGAGTATTGGTTGCACTTGGACCCGATACAATTTTGACATCATTTAATAAGTATAAAACGGGCAGTTTTTCTTGGGCCATAAGAATATTCTAACAGTCCATTAAGAGTAACAAATTTGTTGGGCCTTGCAAAGAGTTTAAGCCCAAGAAGAAAGAAATATATAAAGCTCGATGGCCTACTTTATATCATCCGGTCCCCTTTCTCTTCCACAGTTCAGGTCATCCTTCCCCAAATCAGATCGAGGGTTAGCAAACCAGACACCGAGTAAAACAATTACCATCATCGAACAATCGATTAAAAATCACGTTCATTATCACCGATTAATCCAGTAGCAATCATCAATGAGCAGCAGGTCGTCGATTAGTAATCATCCTTGTTCAACATCATCGCCAGTCTTCGTCTTCATCATCCTCATCAATCGATCAAGCAATCAGTTCATCAATTGATAAAGTAGGTAATTGATTCATCGATACTCTTAATTTCTTCATCCCTCTCTCTATATATATATATATATATATATATATATATGTTCTGATAGCAAGGGTTTGTGTTAGTGGTGTTTCATGGTGATAAGGGTTTCGATGATTGGCAATCAGGAAAGTAATATAGATGAGTAGCCATTTAAATGATGGTTTTAGGTTAACAAATAAACAGCAATAATTAAGTAGTTGTAGCAGTTCATAAAGAGATTTAATGATGGCGTTTGGTGGTCGTAAATCGCTTAATTATAAATTTCATGGTGTTTTAGTTGTTTTGTGACAGAAATCCAAACGCAGTAGCAATAGCAGAATAAAAAGAGGTGTGTTGGTTCATCACCTGACTCGAGCAGAAATAAATATCGTGAGTAGAGCTGCAGGTCTGATCGAGCAGCAACCTTGTCTGATCTAGGTACTCGATGGTTGTAGTTAAAACAGGAAAACAGTAGCTTGTGAGGTTATTTTGGATGTCTTCGTTTGAAAAAAAAGGCTGCAGTAGTAATTCAAGGTGTTCGGTCTTGGTGATCTGCAGCTGCAGTATAAATCAAAATAGTGGCAGTGAGCAACATGGGTTCGATGGTGGTGGTTTCAAAGTGGTTGAATGATACAAAAATAGGAGAAGACAACAGCTAGGCAGTTGGTGCTGTTGTGGTGTTGCTTGGGTTGTTCGAAGGGAAGTCAGGAACTCAAATGGGTTTTTGCAAATCTCAGTTTGTTTGCAATATATGTATGTATATTATGTGTAATTGAGTTAGTGGATTTGTTAGTAACACATACACTGAATTTCATCAATTGATGAACCTAGTTGCTCGACATAAAATGTTTATCAAGGACAGATATAGAATAAAAAATATAAAAGTGAAAGATATGTTAAACTGACTTTTGGTTGTATACCCTTGTTTCATTTGACTGGAATCAATTTGAAGATAGGATCTAAAAATCAACTACAGGATAGGAACATACAACTAATTCTGCTTCCAAATCCATTTTCACGATTTTTATATAAATGATTTTAATGATATAAGTAATTAATAAATAATAATAACATTAATCATAATTTTACTACTACTTAGTAATGATAATAATAATATTAGTAATAATAATGTTATAACAATTCAAATGTATCACATTTCATAACCATTTATTATATATAGTAATATTATTAATTATGATGTTGGTATTTAAATTGATTTTAATACAAGTAATGATAATATTAATATACCAATTATAACTTATCTTGTAAGTATGTTTAATATGTTAATATTATTAACTAAGTAATATTTATTAATTATCTAATATATAATAATACGTAGTGATTATTTAAATTTTTATATTTTATATATATATATATATATATATATATATATATATATATATATATATATATATATATATATATATATATATATATATATATATATATATATATATATATATATATATATATATATATATATATATATATATATATATACAATATACATAATATTAATCATGTATCGAAATCATTGATATTTATATATGTATATATATACATATATATTTATTTATTTACAAATGATTGTTCGTGAATCGTCGGGAATGGTCGAAGATTAATTAAATATATGAAACAGTTCAAAATTTTTGAGACTCAACCTAGCAGGCTTTGCTTATCGTGTCGAAATCATATTAAGATTAAGTTTAAATTTGATCGGAAATTTCCGGGTCGTCACAATTAATGCTGTAACATATCTATGAAAATCACTGGTTAGACAAGGAGTAGAAACTTGATTTGCTCTATGAGTATTGGACATAATCCTGTTGCCACACTGGTGCTTTTGATACTATAGTAGACCTTCTAGGATTTGATGCAACTAGTTGTGTGGGTTGCGTATATTGTAAAACATCTTCTGGTTCCACTACTGCTGGTTGAACATGATCAGAAGTGATATGTATATCATAATCACACACTTCCTTTTGAGAATTAAAAATTGGCAATGAAGGAATAGGTTTAAGAAACTGTTTTGCACCACCATTTGAAAATGGAAAAATCTGCTCATAAAATAGTACATCTCTTGAAACAAACACAGAATGAGTCATAAGATTCAACAACTTGTATCCTTTTTGATTTGAGGGGTATCCTATAAACACACAAGGAACACCTCTTTCTTGGAACTTGTTAACATTCCTTGAAGGATTGTATGCCATGGCAAAACAACCAAAGACTCTTAAATGATCATAAGTTAGGACTTTATTAAGAAGTACCTCATATGGTGTTTTATTCTTGAGAATAGAAGAAGGATAACGATTGATAAGATAGACTGCTTTAGTGACACAATATCCCCAATATTTCAATGGTAGTTGAGCTTGAAACCTCAAGGCTCTAGCAATTTCCAAAATGTGCCTATGCTTCCTTTCTACTCTACCATTTTGTTGAGGTTTATCTGGACAGGATGTCTGATGTTCTATGCCCAAATCTGCTAAGTACTTGCCCATTTCACCTTTTATGAACTCCAAAGCATTGTCTGACCTCACAATTTTGATGTCTTTAGTAAATTCCTTTTTAACAAATTTGATGAATGACCTAAACATAGCAAAACAATCACTCTTATTTATCAACAGGTAAACCCATGTTGCTCTGCTGCAGTCATCAACAATAGTGAGAAAGTACCTGTACTTACCTTCAGTAACAACTTTGTAAGGCCCCCATATATATATGTGAATTAGGTGAAAACATTCTGCACTATGTAAATCACTCAATTTGTATGATTGCTTAGTAAGCTTAGCCATAGGACATAACATACAAACATCAACATTATACTTTATTATCTGAGATGGTACAGAAGGAATGTACTTCATTTTGGAATCAGATACATGACTAAGTCTATTGTGCCATAAACTGTATGACATTACAAGTTTACTTGAATTAGCAACACTACCATCTTTTATTGAGAACAAACTAAGATCATTAACAGAAGAAGAAATCATTTGTACTAGTTTCTTATCAAGTTGATCAAGAAGAACATTCTCCAAGTAGTATAGATCATCCTTTCTTCTACCCAGTCCCAGAATTCTCTTTGTTTTCAAGTCATGTATGACACAAAACAAAGAGTAGAAAATAACAACACAAGACTGGTCCTTGGTTAACTTGGGTACAGATAGCAGGCTAAATTTGAAAGAAGGAACAACCAAGACATCTTTGAGTAGTATTTGATTGTCCAATTTAACTTTGCCAACATGTGATATAATAGAAGTATTACCATTTGGTAACCTATGTAGGGTTTAAAAATCAAACTGCTTGACTCAATTAGACAACTAGACATAGGAGTCATATGATCTGTGGCACCTGTGTCTAAAATCCATTCTATAACAGATGAATTATTAGGAAGTGTACCTGCAGCAAAATGATGATCTATTTCTGTAACGACCTGGAAATTTCTGATCAAATTTAAAGTTAATCTCTGTATGATTTCGACACGATAAGCAAAGGCACTTTAATTAATTCTCTAAATCTTTGAACTGTTTACATAAACCTTCGACTGTTCCCGAGGATTCACGAACAATTGTTTGTAAATAAACATATATATATATATATATATATATATATATATATATATATATATATATATATATATATATATATATATATATATATATATATATATATATATATAGTGTACAAATATTCAATTATATATAAATTATGATATAATTGATAAATTAAGATACTAATATATTAAATATGATTTCAAGTTAAAGATATAGTTGTTATAAGTATTTTCAACATTAATATCAATACCAGTGTTATTAATATTATTTAAACATACAATCTATAAATACGAATTTGATATATATAATTTGATATAGTATCATTGTTATTATTAATAATAATTAGTACTATTATAATCAGTATTATTATTGTTCATATCATAATTAGTAATACAAATTTAAAATTTTAGCTATTATTAATGAGTATGTATTAATATTATCTTTATCAATATTATTATTATTAATATTAATATAATTAGTATTAATATCTATTAAAATCATTATTTTATGTATTGTTATTTATATTAAGATACAAATTATTATTATTATCATTAATGTTATTATTAATAATAAATATTGTTATATATATTATTATTATTATTATTATTATTATTTATAAGTATTATTATTATTAATGTATTTATTAATTAATAATAATAATTATTAATTATATAAAAGAATTTAAGGGGATGGATAACAGATTTTGTTTTTTTATCAATCTGCTTTTTATAATTGATCTCTTTTCCTACTTTCCTCTGATTCTGATTCTATATGTCGACTTCTAATCAGAAACAACCAAGAATTCAATTGAAGGTCGATGTCTTCTGTATATATTTTTTATATTTTTTTCTCATTTTCTTGCTTGATTAAATGAACTGTCGACACCATTAGACTATATAACAAACTAGTGTTATCTGTATTTTGACAATCATCAAATTCTTAATCTTCATTGTCAATTACTACTATCCCCTATCCCAAAAACGAATTTTAAAAAGAAAACAAACAAAGAACCTTCAACCGTACCCTGTTCTTGTTTCACTAATTCAAAACCTCAAAATTCGTATGTAACTTCAAAATCTGTAAATGTAACGATGTTTGGAATATGTTATTCAAACTTTCTGTAAGTTTTCAAGTGTTAATTCACGAAATTGAATTAGGATTTTTTGGAGTCAAACTGTCAATCTAAAAAGTCAAACAGTCGTGTTCATCATAAAATTTGGATTCGTTCTTATGTTTCATGTTCAATTGATGATGGAAGAAGTGTCTAGGAAGGATTTTCAAAATATTTCATGAAGGAAATTTCTTTTAAAACGGTCTAAAAATTCATATCATGTATTAAGTTCATCAACATAGTTTTCGTACACCAGGGGTCGGTTTTAATTAATTTTTTGATAGTGTCTGTTAAATAAAATCATATGTATAAGTCATTCTGTTTAAAAATTAAGAACCTAAATCATCTAGTATTGGATTGATGTGAGGATTCATTACTCTGGTCGACGTATTGTTGAGAGAAAGAAAAAGAAAGAGGGAGAAGCATAAAATGGGTTTTTATATATTATGGGTTGCTTTAATTCCAGAAAAACATAAATGGCTGGATGGATAAGGAGGGTACGGGTGCACGAGGAGTCTCGAGTTCGATCCTTGCTTGGTGCATTTTTTTTTTAAAATGGGCTTATAAGGTAGTTTTTACATATTAAAATCATCATCATCATCATCATTATTATTATTATTATTATTATTATTATTATTATTATTATTATTATTATTATTATTATAATTATAATTATTATTATTATTATTATTATTATTATTATTATTATTATTATTATTATTATTATTATTATTATTATTATTATTATTATTGTTATGTTATTATTATGTATTAGTATTATTGTTATTAAATATTATGACTATGAAGATTGTTATATTATTATTATTATCATTATTATTAATTTTATAAGACTATTATTAATATAAGAATTAGTGTTATTATTATTATGATTAATATTAATATTATTAATATTAAAAATATACTATTACTATCCTTAACACAATTGATATTATTATCATTACTACTAAATTAGTATTATTATCATAATCATAGTTATTATTAATCCTTATGATTGACATAAGTATTATTAATAAAATTATCATTTTCATTAATATGACTATTGTTAACAAGTAATGTTATTATTACTAATAGAAGTATTAGTTACCAATTATTATTATTGTCATCATAACCCTAGTTACAAATATTATTATTATTATTATTATTATTATTAGTGTTATTACCAATATCATTATAAAAATAAGTATTATTATTAAGTAATATGATTATTAATATTATCATTATTAATACCAAAAACTACCTTTTTAAACAGATAAATATTTTATACATGGAATATACTTATTACATATACTAAAATTATATTAAAATTTCACATAATTATATATATCAAACCTATTAATATTAGTTACATAATTATATACAAATAACAAAACTATCGATTTTTAAAAATAACATTAAACAAGTATGTATATAAATATGGATATATTAATATAACTATATGAATATTAACCATTTTAAATATATACACATATTAAATATACAAATTAAAAATATAATAAATAAATTTGTTCAGTTACGATTATATGTTTTAATACATATATGAATAATATAGGTTCATGAATCCAAGGCCAACCCTACGTTTGTTCAATGTCGTCATATGTATTTTTACTACAAAATATAGTACGGTGAGTTTCATTTGCCTTTTTTACCCTTTATATTTTTGGGCTGAGAATACATGCGCAATTTTTATAAATGTTTTACGAAATAGACACATGTAATTGAAACTACTTTCTATGGTTAAACGATCGAAGCCGAATATGTCCCTTTTTACTTGGTAACCTAAGAATTAGTAAACCAGTCTACTAATTGACGCGAATCCTAAAGATAGATCTATTGGGCTCAACAAACCCCATCCGTTGTAGCAGATGCTTTAGTACTTCGATGTTGTTTTATCATGTCCGATGGATGTCCCAGAATGATAGGGGATATTCTTATATGCATCTTGTTAATGTCGGTTACCAGGTGTTCAATCCATATGATTGATTTTTGTCTCTCTGTATGGGACGTATATTTATGAGAACTGGAAATGAAATTCTTGTGGTCTATTAAAATGATGAAAATGATCGTTTATGATAAATTAATAAACTCACCAACCTTTTGGTTGACACTTTAAAGCATGTTTATTCTCAGGTATGAAAGAAATCTTCCGCTGTGTATTTGCTCATTTTATGGATATTACTTGGAGTCATTCAGGACATATTTCAAAAGACGTTGCATTCGAGTCATTGAGTACACCAAGATTATTATTAAGTCAATTATAGTTGGATATATTATGAAATGGTATGCATGCCGTCAACTTTCGATGTAATGAAAGTTTGTCTTTTTAAAAACGAATGCAATATTTGTAAAATGTATCATATAGAGGTCAAGTACCTCGCAATGTAACCAAATGTATTATATTCATCCAGATGGATTAGGACGGGTCCTTTCAATTTCATCATCAGAATCTGCTACAGTGCACTGAGCATCATTGCGTGTCAGTTGTGGAAGAGACTTTAACAATTGCTCAAACTGTTCACTTGTGAAAATCACATTATTGCCTTGAACTGTAGCTGCAGTTTTCTTGACATTAACAACACCTTTTGATTTCACATTACCATACTGTTTCGATTGCTGCTTGTATTTATAATGCCATGTAGTATAACCAACCTTCTCCCAACATTTATCAGCAATATGATACTTGTTACCACAAATAGAACAACTTTTACCACCTTGATTACCTCCTTGACCAGCATTTCTTAGACCAGAGTTGACTTTACTATACAAAGCAGTTGACTCAACGGAAGTAAACATTTCTCTTTGTGATTCTTCTTGTTGAATCATAGCACAAGTAGTTTCAACAGTTGGAATAGGTGTCATTAACAAAAGTTGACTCCTCAATGCACTAAATTTCTCATCCAGGCCATTGAGAAATTGAAACAAGTGTTCTTCTTCCTTTTGTTTGTTAAGAGCGGCCAAAAAATTTGTAAACTCAGCAGTTACATTAGCAATTCTAGGCAATTCACTCAATGAGTCAATTTCTTCCCAAATGCACTTAAACCTAGTGTAATAGTCACTAACTGGATTACTTAGTTGTTCATTTGTATATGTGTCCTTATGCAACTTATATTTTCATGAACCATTACTTAGGGCAAATCTCTTCCCCAATTGAGTCCAAATCTCAGATGCAGTACCAACAAACATAATAGATTTAACAATAGACTCAGAAACAGAATTCATAATCCAACTTATAACCATATTATTACATGTATCCCACATTTTAGCCTTAATCGGATCATTATCAATTCTGACAATTGTACCTGTAACAAAGCCGATCTTCCTTTGGGTTGATAAATCAATTTCCATAGATCGACGCCATGAACTATAATTTTGTGCTCCAGTCAACTTCTCTTGGATAGACAGCGAACCAGGTCCGTCAGAAGGATGAAGAAACAAAGGAAACAAAGGATTCTGAAACAACTGAGGATCCATAATCCTTAAGGAAGCTTTAAAATCACTTCAATTTGATGAAACAATTCCTAATTCAGCTCTCAGAACCAAATCGAATTGCTATGTTATCAAATTGAAACGAATCGAACGAAGAAACTTAACCACTGCTACGCTCTGATACCATAATAAGCTTTAACAATGGTGAATCAAACATAAAATTGAGATTGAAAGGACTTCATATTCTCATTGAATTGCAAAAAATTTCATGAAATGACTAGCTACAGGTATTTATGCCCTAAAACATTACTAACCGTCATTAACAAGAGCTAACAACCAAACTAACAATGACTTTTACAATCAATTACAACTTTGATCCTCCAACTTCTATAAATTACATTATACACCCTAAATGATCAACTTTGATCCTCCAACTTCTATAAATTACATTATACACCCTGAACTATTATACGACTACTGTAATATACAGTAATTTGGGAATGTTTGATGGAATAAGACCGGTTTATAAAGTATTGTTAGTAATTGAGGGACTTAGTTAATTTCACTTGGAAATGAGTTAGGAGGTACATAGTTTACATCCATTTAGTGAAAGACTTTCTGGACTCAAAGCGGTTTTTGTAAATATTTCAACTTTATTGACATTTACATAATTGAGAATTAATGGCATTAAGATTAATATTTTGATTAATCTTGTAACCTATTTTGTGGGTTAATATCATTTGGATTATTCAATGTAGGTTAATGACAACTAAAGCTTACTCTTGTAACCTATAGTGGTTAAATGTCGCTAATGCCATAATGAGAGTCTTGTAACTTATTAATTGTTAATGTCATTAGGATTGTGGTTTAAAGCCACAATGAATTAGTCATGTAACCATCTTATGGTTTAAAGAAATGAAGATGTATCTTATTTTTATAAGTTTAATGACATTTATATATTGTCATGTAACCGCTCGTTGATAATTATGGGGGAGCTTTATGGAGATTTAATTAGCCACTTAATTCTCATAATGTCTTCCATGTTTTAAGTGCGTATATAAGGAGAAAAATATTTTCATGAGAAATAGATAACAAGAAAGACGCCTAATACTCTCTAGCGAACGGGTTCTAACTTTGTGCCAAAAGTTAGAACATAATCTCTGTCTTATCCCAAATGGATATTCGTGTAACCCCGACTGTAATGGTCGAATTACTTTCAAAACGTGATACCACGATTTAGGGACATATCTGCTCATTGATTATCATACCCTATACGAAAATAAACTCACAACCAACAATCGAAAGTAATTATTTTGTGATAATCAATGACAGCTATAATGAAGCATATGACTGCTAATTTCTCCAAACTTGATAAGTTTGAAGGAGTTGAATTTTTGGAGATGGATTAAGAAGATGCACTTCTTTCTTACTAGCATGAGTGTGGTGTAAGTACATAGTACAAGAAATCCTGAAGACGATGGGTAGGATGCTACTACTGAATAAATGCGAACAAGGAACAAATGGGAAAACAACATCTTAATTGCTTGAGGTTAATTCCTCGATGGTATGTCTAATTCCCTTTCTTATTATTTACCAAAACCATGAATCTATTATTAACGCATGTTTAAATCTAATAAGATTGTTTTATTAAAACATAGCGTGTTGGTTGTATAATTATATTTACAAACAAGTTAATTAATCTGGTAACTTTGTTTTTCCAAAAAATGGCATGTTTGTTAAATAATTGTGGTTTATAAACAAGTTTGTTTAATTCTAGCAAGTTTGATTTGTCAAAACATGGCATATTTGTTGACTTTGGTTATATATGTATTGGAATGTTTATAGTTAACATTAATCACATGAATGTCAACTTTGCTTTTTTGTCACTTCTAACATAAATGATTATAATCTTTGGCATGCTAGATTAGGACATGTACACTTTAAAGAATGCATGATAGGTTTAATTATGAATTAAGACCGGCCTTCGACATGAATAATGGAAAGTGTGAATATGTATTTTGACAAAGATGACCAAGAAACCTTTTCAAAATGTAAAACGTGAAACGAAAATTTCAGAATTAATACATAGTAATTTATGTGCTTTGCATGCAATTCCTATCGTTGGGAACAAATGATGCTTCTAGGTTTTGTTATGCCTACTTGTTACATACTAAGGAGGAAGCATTAGATAAATTTAAAATATTTAAAAACGAGATGTTGCTTTCTGGAAAGAATCAATCAATGATGACATGGATTCCATCATGGGCAACAACACTTGGGTGTTAGCTAATCTACTTCCTGGTTGCAAACTCTTGGGTTACAAATGGATCTTCAAAACAAAGATGAAGGTATATGGAACTATTGAAAAGTTCAAGGCAAGGTTAGTCATTCAAGGCTTTAGAAAAAAGTCTGGAATTGATTATTTCGATATTTATGCTCGAGTGGCTTATGTTATGATGGTGATAGCGAGATGATAAATTAATAGCAATATAGGATGATGATGATAATGAAACATGATAATGATGAGGATCATGTAACGATAATGATAATAATGATCATAATATTACGATGATGATGATGATAGTATTAAGATAAGATTATGATGATGACTATGCTGTGATGTCACTAAGATGGTGATGATGATCATGTTGGTGAACGATGGTGATGTACAGTGATGGTGAACGAGAGGTGACGAGATGATCATATGATGATAATGATGATGAAGGATGATGAGGTTCGATGACGACGATTAATGGTGATGATGAAGAATGATGAAGAATGATGAATAATGATGATGATGATGTTAAGATGAATGATGGATGATGATAATGGTTCGGTGATGATGATGAGGAGATGTTCGATGATGATGATGATGAGATGCATGATGATGATTATGAGGGTATAATTCTTATTATTATTATTATTATTATTATTATTATTATTATTATTATTATTATTATTATTATTATTATTATTATTATTATTATTATTATTATTATTATTATTATTATTATTATTATTATTATTATTATTATTAATATAAGTATTATTATTAAAACTAACATTATTATTAAAATTATCATTATTATTGAAAATATCATTATTATTAAAATTATCATTATTATTATTATTATTATTACTAACATTATTATGATTATTTTTATTATTATTATTATTATTATTATTATTATTATTATTATTATTATTATTATTATTATTATTATTATTATTATTATTATTATTATTATTATTATTATTATTATTATTATTATTATTATTATTATTATTATTATTATCATTATTAAATCTAATTATTATTATTATTATTATTGATATTATTATTATTATTATTATTGATATTATTATTATTATTATTATTATTATTATTATTATTATTATCATTATTTTAGTATTATTATAATTATTATTTTAATAAACAAATGTTATTTATATAAAAATATATCTATTACATATATCATAACTAAATTAATATTACATACTATTTTTTTAAAATAAAATGTTATTATCTATAATTATATAATATTAATTAAGTTACATATAATATATAAATATATTTTAATATAATCATATATATAAATATTAATTTTAATACATTATATTATATTTAAAGCATTAATATATAATATTTATAATAAATGACATATATTATATATATTCTAATTAAAATACTCTAATAAGAATTTGATATATAATTATTAATTATTTATTTAAAATATATAAAATACTTATAAGTAATTTATTTATTAACATAACATATAAATTATTAATAACAAGTATATTAATAATGTTAATATATAAACTTATTTAAATATTATTATATATTTTAATATATATAACTGATATAGGTTCGTGAATCCGAGGCCAACCTTGCATTTGTTTAGTTCCGTCGTATGCATATTTACTACAAAAATCGTATCGTGAGTTTATTTGCTCCCTTTTTACTAAATGCTTTTGCAATATATATAATTTTGGGCTGAGAATACATGCGCTTTTATAAATATTTGATGAAATAGACATAAGTACTTAAAAACATTCCTCGACTGAATTGTTATACCGGATATCCCTGTTTTAGCTTGGTAACCTAAGAATTAGACGCTCTAATTGACGTGAATCCTAAAGATAGATCTATGGGCACTAACACGCCCCAGTCAGAGAATTTGAACTGATTTAGTACTTCGATTATTATACAGACGAAAAATTCTGTACGTTTGGGGATATTCTATTTGCATTTTTGTTAATGTCGGTTACCAGGCAACTTATCGAGAGAATGACTTTATAAAGATGGGTGTTCCTGTATGTTGTTTATGAAAATGAAATCTTGTGGTCTATTAAAATTATTGAAATCATTGTTTATGATAAACCTATGAACTCACCAACCCTTTTTGTTGACACTTTCAAGCATGTTTATTCTCAGGTATTAGAGAAATCTTCCGCTGTGCATTTGCTCATATGAAAGATAATACATGGAGTTGTTCATGAAATATATCAAAAGACGTTGCATTCAAAATCATCATCGAGTATCATATTTGGAAATTGTCACAGTTGTTATGGTGTAAAATATTATTTATGATGATTGTCTATACGTAGAAGTCATCAGTTGTCAAAAAACTTGGATTTATATACGATGTGTCTTTTAAAAGAATGCAATATTTGTAAAACATATCATATAGAGGTCAGTACCTCGCAATGGGACCAGATGTTGATGTATTCGTCCATATGGATTTTATAACGACCCTCATTTTTCCATCTATATAATGCCCGAACAAAAGATTTAAGTATAATGAATAAACTCTAAGTACTAATAAAAGGTCGTTATATACATACGAAATTAACGAACGTTAAACGAATAATAAATTTTATTCAACAACGTACGCGTAAGAATTTTTATAAAAAAATTTTATGTCATAACATGATTACATATAAAATACTTATATTAATTTTGTATTTAGTTAATATATTATACAATTAATAAATACAAGTATATATAAATGTAGTAACATATATAAAACTAATAAAATTATAAAGTAATAATTTAATTAAATAAAAACCACATTTAGTAATTATAATTTTATAAATACAGAATATATATTTATATTTATCAAAATTCATATTTAATAATTAAATAAAAATAGAAATTTAGTTAGTTAACATTTTTAGAACTATGAAATATATATATATATATATATATATATATATATATATATATATATATATATATATTTTTTTTTTTATTTTTTTTTAAAAAGTAGTATTTTTTTATATATAAACTAGATCTAGATCCACTTTTATTTATTTTATTCCTACTTTTAACTTTACTTTTATTTATTTATATTTTGAAATGGTGGCATGACTGGCCATAAATACTTTTAATTTTTTTACAAGACACTAGTTATTTTTTTATGTAAACTTTTGTATTTTTTTATTTTCTCTTTACCAAAAATTGTAACTATAAATACCATAGCCTAGTTCACAAATTTTGTACACCAAAAACTTGAAGAATTCTCTCTCAAACCTCTGCAAAAATTATTTTTGTAAGTTCTCAATATTATTTTTATAGTTTTTATTTAGTTTTTATCATATTTTTGTGCTAGTTTTATGTTAAATACCAAATAAATATGAAATTAATTATAATAAATAATGTAAATACATGATAATTAGTATTAAGTATCCTAATAACTATAAAAATTATTTTTATGAATTATACATTCGAATTTATATTTATTAAAAATCAAAAACTGATTTTTTTTATATTTGGTATATATAGATATATAATAAATAAATAGTAAACGATTATATATATATGTTTTTACAATTTTCGCTTATCACATATGTTATGCAAGTAATTATAAAAATTAATGTTTGATTTAATTGTCATTTTAAATAATTAATTTGTATTTTCTTTAGTTTTGCTACAGTAGCCGAAAACAGTGTTTTTAAAATAAAAAGAGAACTAAATGGTATAATATTTTTATGACTACAATAATTAATAGAAACTACTTTGGAACTATTAAGAAAGTTATAAAAATTATTTTTTTGAATTAATGAATATATATTTCTAGTTAATTTCGAATTTAAACTAATAACAATACAAAAGTTGAATTAAATAGTTAAACTATTAATATAATTATACAAATAATTTTTCTAAGCTTAATATACTAATATAAGCTCATGAAAATTATTGGTTGAATTAATTTAGTTGATTTAATAATTATTACTTTATAAACTTTGATTTATTGTAAACCGAAAAAGAAATTAGCAATAAATACTTTTACACCATAACAAAAATTTATAAAATTTCCCTAAGTTTATTTTGATCAGTAGAACCTAAGAAAAATATAAGATGTGGTGTTAAACTTGTTTACCTATTTATTTTCATTTTAACTATTAAAACAATTATAAAAAGTAATATTTAATACACAAAACTTAATATTAATGTATAGAAAATTTTTATTATGTTTTATACAAGTTACTTACTGTTATGAAATCAATAAAACACTTGTTAGCATCATTAGATAATTATTGGTGCTTATATTGATCTAAAATATAATTTAAACTATATATATATATATATATATATATATATATATATATATATATATATATATATATATATATATATATATATATATATATATATATTAAACACTTATAAGTAAAGTATATAAAGTGTTGTATTTCTATACGCACCTAAAAACGTATTGGAACGGTATATTAGATGGGTATAGATCTTGATCTTTCTCGAGTGGATGGACGCTCGAAAGTCTAGGCAGAGAGTTTGGATTACCGAGTTAAAGGATCCTGTGGCTCAGAAACCTATGACCTGAAAAGGCCATTTTAAATTGAAAGTGTTAGATTGGAAGCTTGTCTAGTATGAAAAGCCTTTCCAAAACGATAAACCTTCTTTAAACTTACTATAAAAGAAAATACTTACACTTATCATAATACGGGCAAAACATCTAAACTATTCTCAACTTATTCTTAGGTTGACTTCTCTGTGCTTCGATCATCCATACTTTCTCTTTAAGGAATGCTTTCACTCACCGAATTACTAAGGTGACTTTCATAGCCCCACTCTTATTGCTATAGCACTTTTTATACTTACTGGGGTGAGACACATGCTGCTTTTATACTTTAAACAACTTAGACGCAAGTACGAATCTAAACTGTACTATGACTAGCTTATGCTACTAAGACCCCACAGTGATATTTTTTAACTGCTTTCAGGATAAGGCATTCTTAATTATTGGGGGTAGGCCTATCTGAAAGTATTTCGTATGCCCGAGAGACAAATTAAATTAATGTGGCTAATGTGTTATGATCCAAGTCGGGTCATACCCAATAACAAACTTACCGACACCTTATAGGTATTTAATCTTAACGATTGGGTCATTGATTAAATACGCGACACCTGAATTTTAAGGAAACGGTTTCTTAAATAATAATACTTGATATGTTTATATAAGTTATGGAATAACTTATGTAACAAGGATTTAATTATTTATAGGTTAAATAATTTATTAATGTTATGTTACATTTTATAAATTGGTTTTACAAAATATACATAACAAATAATATACAAGTTTATAAAATGTGTTTTATAAAATCATGTTATAAAAAAAAACAAACTGATTTTATGAATTCAGTTTTTATATTCCAAGTATATTATATGTGTTTAAATGGTAGTGGCATGGGGAGTTTAAGAGCATGCACAAGATTCTTCATTAAATGTGCAATACTTTTCCAAGTCTCTATAAGCATGCTCCTTGACTAAATACCATAACACACATGCAAAGATATCAAGTGTTTGTGCAAAAAAAACTGCTTCTGCAGCTGAATAGGGCCGTGGCCTTTGAGGGTCAATAGGGAGCTCATTTTGTTCTTTGCAAGCTAGTTTTTTTAAGTGTCAATTAATCCTAACATAAGTACTAGGTGTTGGTATCAAGTTTGGGGTATAATCTCTTGAGGTTTCATACTTTTGAGGATTGCATTCTCTTCATCTCTTCAACCTACTGCTGTCCAGAAAATTGGGTATAGGAGCAAAGGTTTTTGAGCTTGTTCATAGGTGATTAAGGGTCTTAATTCCTAACAAGCATAAGGGTGGTGTTGGTACACAATAGCTTGAGGTTCTATCCCCTTCTTGTTCTTCAATATCACCCTCAATTAACTTGAGGAGGTAATAATCTTCTTCTTGTACTTGTTTTATATGTAAGCATGATTTCATAACTTGATCCTATTGGGATTTAACCTTAAATTGGTTTAAAGATTAACAAGTTTAATTTGTAATTACACGCTTCCATTTTGATTATAACCTTAAATGGTTTTAAGAGTTTCAAACTTGTTAAATCCCAACAATGGTATCTAGAGCCGAAGTTGTTGAAATATGCTTCGAATTGTTGTTTTAAACCCACTATATTTGCAATCTATGAACATGCATGAATGTAGATTGCAAAAACAAATGGGTTTGGGTGGGTTTATGATGAATGCCGAATTCAAAAGGGTCCAAAAGTGGGTTTGGGCTCTTCCATTTGGTTCATACTTGGTTGTATGTTAAAGTTCACAATCTAAGCCTTGACCTTGTGTTTGGTTGCATGCATGGTTGATTTATATTTATTCAATTGGTTTGTAATAATATTTATTCATTTGGCATGTAATAATTCATTTGGTTATGTAATTTATTTTATATTTGGTATGTAAAATAGATTAGGTTGTAATTTCATTTTTTTTAGACAAAAATGTATTAGGATATATTTTGTAAAATGATGAAGATAATGAAGACTTGAAGAACACATGAAGAAGCATTTGGATGCAAGATTAAGTGGGAGATTTAAAATCTCCTACTTTGTGTAATTACCCCTTACCCGGTGGCATTTTGTTTTCGGCTAAACAAAATGCTTACCAAAAGGCTTGATTGTGAACATGTAGTTTTGCATGCTTGGTTGTTTATTGTATGATTGTGGATTGTATGTATGCTACAAGTTAATCACACAAGTTAACAACAAACTAAAATGACAATTTAATTGGTTAAATTGAAATGGCAAAAGACGTTAATAAATGGTTATTAAGAATTAGAAACGGATTGCACATATAAAATGGTTTATATCAAAGTAATAAAATTGGCATTGTTACATGACATGAAAATGGATTTCATAAGAACCATACACTAAATGCATGTTGGTGTATGGCATAAAAGTTTTCTCAAACTAGAAATAATGAAAACTTAAAATCCCTTTAACAAACAAGGTAAACAAGTTAAACGCCATCCTTTTATGTGACACTTAGACATATTAGGGAACTCATGATGGGATAAAGGTCACCTAACCGTCATGAACAAACTAATATGATTAAGGTGAATTTCGCATGCTTGTGGGATAAAGGTCACCTAACCACTTGCATGTTAAGTTTACACGTTTACACAAGTAGGACGACTTGATTTGGAAATCATGAACTTAGGGTCACCGAAGCATGATGAACAAATAGGCATTGATGGGATAATATGCCATGCAAAAGGATTGTATGATCCCATAATTTAGAAGTTGAAAAAGGATTGCAATTGTCATATAAATGACTACCTAGCTAAATCAAATAACGGGATAAAGGTCACCTAACCGAAATTTGATTTACCGATGGATTCTAATATTTAATAAGTCAATTAAAATTTAAAAGGGTATTGTTTATTAAATTTAAAATCGATACTTAAACGAACTTTGTTAATTTTGTAGATGGCCGCCAATAACAACAACAACATACCAATCGCACCACTTAACCTAAACAACCTATCATTAAGGTCTCTCTTAGAGAAAGACAAACTCAACCATACCAACTTTATGGATTGGTTCCGCAATCTTCGGATTGTCCTCAAACAAGAGGATAAAGCGTATGTACTTGAGGACCCCATTCCCGATCAACCGGATGAGGATGATGAGGAGGCAATGGCCTTTTACGATAAGTATTGCCTCGACTCCCTTCAAGTCTCATGCCTAATGCTTGGGACTATGATTCCCGAACTCCAAAAGGATTTCGAGCATCATAGTGCATACGACATGATAACGCAATTGAAGGAGATGTTCCTTCAACAAGCGCGGGTCGAGCGTTTCGAGACCGTTCGGGCGCTACATGCTTGTCGTATGGACGATACCCAATCGGTTTCATCTTATGTGCTTAAGATGAAAAGCCTTATTGATCGTGCTAACCGTCTTAACCTAAACATATCAAATGAGTTAGCCACCGATCTTATCCTTAACTCCCTATCAAAAAGGTTTGATCAATTTGTAATTAATTACAATATGAATGGGATGGATAAAAGCATAGGTGAGCTTCACGGTATGCTTAGAACGGCAGAAACTAGCATGGGTAAAAGGGCTTTACCCGTGTTAGCAATCGATCAAGGTGGATCCAAAGGTAAGACCTCTAAGCCAAAGGTGGCTAAGAGAAAAGGACCCGCCTATCAAGGCAAAGGAAAGGGGAAGATGGTTACCCCAACCATCAACAAGGCTAAGAAGCAAAAGGTAGCTGAGAAGGCAAACCCCAAAGAAGACCCGTGTTTCGGTTGCGGTGAAATGGGTCACTGGAAGCGAAATTGCCCGGTCTATCTTAAGGAGTTGAAGGACAAGAGGGATGCAGGGAAAACCTCAGGTAACATATATATGGTATATATTGAGCTTAATATTACTTCTTCTAATACATGGGTATTAGACACAGGATGTGGAACTCATATTTGCAATTCTTTGCAGGGGTTCAAAAGAAGTGATCATATGGCGGGAACATCAAGTCTCTATATGGGCAATGGTGCAAAGGTGCATGTTAAAGCTCAAGGAGATTTTGTTTTAAAGCTTCCAAGCGGATTGGAACTTATTTTAGAAAATGTTTTGTATGCTCCGGATTTGTGTAGAAACATTATTTCTATTTCTCGCTTAAAACAATGTGGTTTTAATCTTAATTTTGTTAATGATGATATCCATGTTTATTTAGATAATGTATTCTATTTCAAGGCTTCGCCTTCAAATGGAATTTATGAATTGGTTCATGATGATGCATCATCTAGTAGCTCAATGTACCATACTAGCACCAAGAAACTCAAAAGGGATTTGAGTGATTCCTACTTATGGCATTGTCGCCTTGGTCACATAAACAAGAATCGTATGCATACACTTCAAAGGAATGGACTTTTGAAATAAAATGAAATGGACTCATTTGATGTATGTGAATCTTGTTTACAAGGCAAAATGACTAAAGCGCCTTTCAAAGGGACCTATGAAAGGGCTAAAAACTTATTGGAATTAATACATTCGGATGTATGTGGACCCTTTAAGCCCATGACTAGGAATGGTGAAAGATACTTTCTTTACTTTCATTGATGACTTTAGTCGTTTCGGATATGTCTACTTATTAAGACACAAGGACGAAACGTTTGAAGCATTCAAAGAATATCAAAACGAAGTACAAAATCAACTCAATAAGACAATTAAGGTACTTCGTACCGACAGAGGAGGTGAATACCTAAGCGATGCTTTCCAAGATCATCTTAGGAGTTGTGGGATTATCTCACAACTTACTCCACCCGGAACACCCCAACTTAATGGAGTTTCCGAAAGGAGGAACCGAACCCTAATGGATATGGTTCGATCTATGATGGCAAGAAGCTCGTTACCTCTATCATTTTGCTCCGCGGCTCGTATTTTAAATATGGCCCCAACCAAGAAAGTGGAACGAACTCCTCACGAGATGTGGTTTGGAAAACCTCCTTCTCTATCATACTTAAAGATATGGGGATGTGAAGCTTATCCTAAGCGTTACGTCCCTAATAAGTTGAATGCTCGATCCACGAAGTGTATCTTCATAGGATATCCCAAGGATGATATGGGATACTATTTCTATGATCCATCTGAACAAAATGTATTTGTTGCTCGGAAGGCGGAATTCCTTGAAACTAAGTTCCTAATGGAAGGAAATAGTGAAAGGAAGATAGATCTTGAAGAGGTTCAAGATCAAATAGATGATACACAATTGGTTGACACTAGCACTCAACATGAAAATGTTGAGAGTGATCAGATGGATGATCAAAATACACAAGACGTTCGCAGATCTGGTAGGATTAGTAATCCTCCTGAGAGATATGGGTTTCTCATGGATGGTTGCTATGTGGTTGATTTGGATGAACCAATAAACTACCAAGATGATTTATCAAGGATTGATAAAGATAAATGGCAGGAAGCCATGAACACTGAGATGCAATCCATGTATGACAACCAAGTTTGAGAACTTGTTACACAACCTGCTGGCTCAAGGCTAGTTGATTGTAAATGGCTTTTCAAAATGAAAACCGACATACATGGAAACTTGGATACATATAAAGCTAGACTTGTAGCAAAAGGTTTCACTCAAACTCAAGGGGTTGACTATGATGAAACTTTTTCGCCTGTGGCAATGCTAAAGTCTATTAGGATATTATTTGCCATTGCCGCTCATTATGATTACGAAATATGGCAAATGGATGTCAAGACCGCTTTCCTAAATGGATATCTTGTGGAAGATGTCTATATGGTTCAGCCTGAAGGTTTTGTTGATCCGAAATATCCTAAAAGGGTATGCAAGTTAAAGAAGTCAATCTATGGATTGAAACAAGCATCTAGAATGTGGAATCATCGTTTTAATGAGGAGGCCAAG
This sequence comes from Rutidosis leptorrhynchoides, assembly GCF_046630445.1. Taxonomy (NCBI): domain Eukaryota; kingdom Viridiplantae; phylum Streptophyta; class Magnoliopsida; order Asterales; family Asteraceae; genus Rutidosis; species Rutidosis leptorrhynchoides. The sequence goes on along the minus strand of NC_092336.1, from coordinate 324,895,155 downwards.
AAATTTGGCTTCATTAAAAATGGTGATGAAGCTTGTGTATACAAGAAAGCTAGTGGGAGCACTATCATGTTCCTTGTACTATATGTGGATGATATATTGTTATTTGGAAATGATATTCCGGCAATGCAAGGTGTTAAAACTTGGTTAAGCAAATGCTTCTCCATTAAAGATCTTGGAGAAGCACAATACGTTTTGGGGATTGGGATCTACAGGGATAGATCCAAGAAACTGATAGGTTTAAATCAAAGTGCATACATTGAAAAGATCTTGAAAAGGTTCAAGATGGAGAACTCTAAGAAAGGTTTGGTACCTATTCAAAAGGGAACACTTCTCAGTTCATCGCAGTGCCCCACCATGAAAGATGAACAGGAAAGAATGAAGAAAATCCCATATGCTTCTGCCATTGGGTCAATCATGTATGCAATGATATGCACTAGACCGGATGTCTCATGCGCTCTTAGCTTGACAAGTAGATACCAGAATAACCCAGGAAACAGTCATTGGATTGCTGTTAAAAGTATATTGAAATACCTTAGGAGGACTAAGGATATGTTTCTGATATATGGGTCTGGTGAGGAGGAACTCGCTGTAAAAGGTTACGTGGACGCGAGTTTCCAAACTGATCGAGATGATTCTCGATCACAATCCGGTTATGTCTTCACATTAAATGGAGGTGCGGTCTCTTGGAAGAGTTCAAAACAGGATGTTGTTGCTCTATCCACTACAGAGTCGGAGTACATCGCCGCATCATTGGCAGCTCAGGAAGCTGCATGGATGAAGAAATTCATCGACGACTTGGGAGTAGTCCCTTCCATTCAGGACCCTCTTGAGATCTTTTGTGACAACGAGGGTGCGATTGCTCAAATCAAGGAACCTCGTGCTCATCAAAAGACCCGTCACATTGAGCGGAGATTCAACTACATAAGGGATGAAGTTGAAAAGGGAAAGATATGTATTCGCAAAGTTCACACAGATCTTAATATAGCGGATCCTCTCACGAAGCTCTTACATGGATCAAAACATACAGGACATGTTTGTGCATTAGGGCTTCGATATTCTAGTGATTGGTAATGATCTGTTTTAAGTATTGTAACGGAACAAAATTGTTCAAACTCACTAAATATAATTATGGTATTAATTTATTTTGAGTTATGTTCCTATTTTGCATATTTTATCCATGAATAAGTAATTATTCTAAATTCTGTAGTCGATCACGTTTGTGAGAGCAAATGTGAGGTTTAGACTATTATGAACTCGGATTGGTATACATTCACGGGATGAATGTGGTGCAAGGTTACAACCAAGGTTTATAGATATTTGTGGGATACAAATATTGGAAGACCCGCCCTCAAGACTTACTAAATGGAGCCTCTGTGGTTGATCACATGTAATCTTGAGTAAAGGCGAATATCATTGTATCCTCTGACCTGAGATACATATTGGGTTCAGATATTTACCAAGCATTGTGCCGTGATTCTTTCCTTCACTATTCTGAAATATGGTAGTTCATAAGGAAGAGCTCAGGTACAATGCAAGGTACATATTTAGGACGTATGTAGTTAAGATGGAATTTGTCCCTCTTATTCGTTGAGAGTCAGATGTCTAAGGCCTGATAAAGTTAAATCTAGAAAGAGAGTGATCACTCTGTGTCTCTTGGATTTAACATGACATCTAGGACGAAAGGAAATAATGAAAGATTCACCTATTCATATTCGAGATGGAAACTCGAAGAGGATGATGTTATTGAATGGCACAAAGTCATAACATATTGGGGGTAATGGATGGTCGTTAGGTGGTATCCATCACTTGCATTAATTTCTTATGTTTCTCGTGCAAGTGGGAGATTGAAAGTATTTCGTATGCCCGAGAGACATATTAAATTAATGTGGCTAATGTGTTATGATCCAAGTCGGGTCATACCTAATAACAAACTTACCGACACCTTATAGGTATTTAATCTTAACGATTGGATCATTGATTAAATACGCGACACCTGAATTTTAAGGAAACGGTTTCTTAAATAATAATACTTGATATGTTTATATAAGTTATGGAATAAATTATGTAACAAGGATTTAATTATTTATAGGTTAAATAATTTATTAATGTTATGTTACATTTTATAAATTGGTTTTACAAAATATACATAACAAATAATATACAAGTTTATAAAATGTGTTTTATAAAATCATGTTATAAAAAAAAAAACAAACTGATTTTATGAATTCAGTTTTTATATTCCAAGTATATTATATGTGTTTAAATGGTAGTGGCATGGGGAGTTTAAGAGCATGCACAAGATTCTTCATTAAATGTGCAATACTTTTCCAAGTCTCTATAAGCATGCTCCTTGACTAAATACCATAACACACATGCAAAGATATCAAGTGTTTGTGCAAAAAAAACTGCTTCTGCACCTGAATAGGGCCGTGGCCTTTGAGGGTCAATAGGGAGCTCATTTTGTTCTTTGCAAGCTAGTTTTTTTAAGTGTCAATTAATCCTAACATAAGTACTAGGTGTTGGTATCAAGTTTGGGGTATAATCTCTTGAGGTTTCATACTTTTGAGGCTTGCATTCTCTTCATCTCTTCAACCTACTGCTGTCCAGAAAATTGGGTATAGGAGCAAAGGTTTTTGAGCTTGTTCATAGGTGATTAAGGGTCTTAATTCCTAACAAGCATAAGGGTGGTGTTGGTACACAATAGCTTGAGGTTCTATCCCCTTCTTGTTCTTCAATATCACCCTCAATTAACTTGAGGAGGTAATAATCTTCTTCTTGTACTTGTTTTATATGTAAGCATGATTTCATAACTTGATCCTATTGGGATTTAACCTTAAATTGGTTTAAAGATTAACAAGTTTAATTTGTAATTACACGCTTCCGTTTTGATTATAACCTTAAATGGTTTTAAGAGTTTCAAACTTGTTAAATCCCAACACTATCGGGAGTAACGTCCCCGATACATTTGACCGCGATGTCTTTGTATTACTTAATAATGATTTAAACATGGTGATAAGGTACTGCCAACTTATCATCGGGGCAACAAAACAAACGTTTAGTCTAAAATATCACGAATCAGTACTACTTTTGGATCTGTGTGATCTACTTTTATAACAAATCTTGTGGTCTAAGAACAAACGGTCAATCATATTTGTTAAACCTATGAATTTCACTCAACCTTTTTGGTTGACACTTTTAGCATGTTTGTCTCAGGTACTGAATGACCAGGACCTCTATATCTACTGCTTATGTGATGACTTACTTGGCTAGGATCAAGACTTATCGCATATTTACTTTTCTGCATTTGAACAATTTATAATTCTTGTAACGACATTATTAATCCTTCCGCTGCAAATTTGGTTTTATTCATATAGTATTTGTTCTCGTATTATAATATGTTGGTTTATTTGATATTAGTAACGTTTCTTCCAGACCCTATTGGGAGGACGTTACAGATTGGTATCAGAGCATAACCAGGCTGTTATAGAGAACCAGGATTGCATTTTATGTGTGCCTTACTTGTTAGCTAGGGTACCTTAGCGATCTAGGAAACTATAACCTTTCCTGCCTTAGACTTTAAATCACTTAGGATTACCTTAGAATGTTAAAGCAAAAAGTTCAACCCCACCTCTCATTCTTTACAATCCTAGCTTAAAAATCTAATCAAAATCTCTATCTTAATGTTAGGATGTCAAGCTATCATCAAATAAACAAAATGACTCTTTTCAAACCAGCTGAGAAAGATACTGAAGGATCTTCTACCGAAAAATCAGTTCGAAGCCCACTTTATAATCCTCCTTCACTACCAATGAACTATAGCCCGAACACTCGTTACAACTCGCGTGGGTCTCCCGAATATTATCCAACCCCGAGAAATGAAAGCAAAGGAAAACATCATGCCAATACTGCTGACTCTCATCAACCGATGAATACTCCCAAACGGAATTCTCTTCAAGACCTCCCTAACTACGATAGTGACTTCTCAGGTTATGAGCCTGAAGAAGAGCCTATTAAAGAATCAACTGAAAACTCATCTCGAAAGAGAAAACAACCCGAACCCGCCGCCACTAGAGAAGCCGATCCATTATTTTGTAATAACATGGAACACGTAAGGGTGAAGTCTGATATCCTCAACCTTCAGCGAAGTTGTGATAAGAATAAAGAGTATAGTAGGCGCCAAGTTGCTCGGATAGAAATGCGTCTAAACAACCTAGAAAAAGAAAACACAATCTTGAAAGAAATCATCAAAGAGTCCTTCGACTCTCAAACTGAAAAACTAGAAAAACTTGTGAAAAATAACATGGACAAAGTAATGGAGACAGTAATGAAAGTGAAGACTGAGGAAGAACGGAATACCCGTTGGGGAAAGCAATCTCTTGCCTACCTCCAAGAACTAGTTGAGTCTAAGATGAAAATAGAGAAAAACCGAATCAATCATCAACTGGCTATCAAGGATTTCAACAACAACTTTGTCAACAGCCGCATCACTAACCTTTACGATAATTTTGAATACCTCCATGAGAAACAAAAGGAGAAAAATGAAAAGATAGAGAAATTTATGAAGGAAGCTGAGAACGAGAAAAAGAAGAACTAAAACCTATCTTTTGTTTTCCTATTTTCCATTTACCCATCTATGTAAAGGCTTATGCCTAAACTTTTTCCATTCCAAACTCGTGTAATAAAGGCTTATATAATGCCTCGTTTCCAATAATGTTAAGTGTTTATTTAAGCATATTGTCTTATTCACCTATGTGTGTTGTGCAAATGTTATAAATCATGATTGTAAACTTATAACATCTTGATTCTTCAACTAATAATGTATTTATGTTTTGAAGATCAATGGCTCACTCAACTCGTGGTAACAACAACAACAACAACAACAACAACAACAACAACAACAATCTTATACCAAATGTCACTGTTTCTACTGAGCAATTTCAATTGCTGCTAGCGGCCGCCCAAGGCAATAACAATAACAACAACAATCATAATGTTCCTTCTAAAACTTGCTCCTATAAAGATTTTAAGAACTGTAGCCCACCCACTTTTAGTGGAAAAGAAGAAGCCGTAGAACTGGTCCGATGGTTTGAAAAGCTAGAATCAATCTTCCGTATCTGTAACTGCGGAGATAATGATCGAGTGAAGTTTTCCACAAGTTCACTCACTGGCAATGCTATGACATGGTGGACTGCTCATGCCAAATCTGTGGGAATAGATAATGCTAATACTACCCCATGGGATGAACTCAAAGGCAAGATGATCACTAAGTTTTGCCCAAGAAGTCAAGTCCAAAAGCTCGAAGCTGAGTACTGGGAACTCAGAGTTAAAGGAACCGATATCGAAAGCTATACCAATCGTTTTTTGGAGCTTTCTACCTTATGTCCCGAAATGTTCCCAACTGAAGCCCGCAGGATAGAGCGGTATATCGAGGGTCTACCCGAGGATGTTCAAGGGAATGTGATTTCTGCCGAGAAGGTTACTGTGGATGCTGTGATCCACATGGCACAGAGTTTAATGATGGCTAAACGTAGGAGAGTTTCGGCTAATAAACAAGTTGAAGTTAAAAACGGTGACAATAAGAGGAAATTTGAACCATCTCAGGGTTCAGCTCAAAATGTTAACAAGAAACCGGGAAATGGTACGAGACCCGGTTATCAGGGTACTAGTCCGTTTTGTTCTAAATGTGAAAGGCATCATCCGGGAAAGTGCACTGCTGTGTGTACAATATGTAAGAAGATAGGCCATGCTGCAAAGACTTGTAGAACCCTACCTCAGAATAGAGCCATTGTTCCGGCTAGAGCTCCTCCAACATGCTATACTTGTGGTGAAAAGGGGCATATTAGCCCGAATTGTCCAAAGAAGAAAGATACTCCAGCTACTGGAGCAAATGCTACTGCCAAAGGTCGTGCTTTTGTGATTACTGCTGCAGAAGCCAGTGATGAGGATGAGGTCATTACCGGTACGTACCTCGTCAATAATTATTATGCCACTATTTTATTTGATACGGGAGCTGATAAGAGTTATGTGTCAAATGAGTTTTGCACCCTTTTTACTGAAAAGCCCCAAACCCTACAAACCAGATGATTAGTAGAAGTGGCTAATGGGAAGTTAATGAAAGTTGATAAAATATATAAAAACTGCAACCTAATTCTAGCCGATAAGGAATTCAAGATAGACCTTTTGCCGGTCGAGCTAGGTAGTTTCGATGTAGTGGTTGGAATGGATTGGTTAGGTCCATTGAGAGCAGCCATCATGTGTTTCGATAAGACCGTTCAAATTCCGTTAGGAAGTGGAGAAACTCTTATTACTCAAGGCAAACGGAGTTGTTCCAATCTTAATATCATCTCATGTCTTAAAGCCCGTAAGTACATTGTGAAAGGTTACTCCGCCTTACTAGCTCACGTTAAAATGATCGAATTCGAAGAAACGCGTATTGAAAATGTCCCGGTTGTTAAAGATTTTCCCGATGTGTTTCCCGAAAATCTCCCTGGTCTTCCACCGCCTCGTCAAGTTGAATTTCAAATCGATTTATCTCCAGGTGCTGCACCCATTGCTAAAGCACCGTATCGTTTAGCACCTTCCGAAATGAAGGAACTTTCTAACCAACTCCAAGAACTTTTGGATCTAGGTTTTATTCGTCCAAGTTCGTCCCCGTGGGGAGCTCCTGTCTTATTTGTCAAAAAGAAGGATGGTACATTGAGAATGTGTATTGATTACCGAGAGCTCAACAAGCTTACCATAAATAATCGTTACCCGTTACCTCGCATTGATGATCTATTCGACCAACTTCAAGGGTCAAGCGTTTATTCTAAGATTGATTTAAGATCCGGTTATCACCAGCTCAGAGTCAAGGAGTCTGACATTCCTAAGACTGCATTCCGCACCCGATACGGACATTACAAATTTTGTGTTATGCCTTTCGGTTTAACCAATGCTCTAACCGTATTTATGGATCTTATGAACCGTGTTTGCAAGCCTTACCTTGATAAATTCATTATTGTTTTTATCGACGACATCTTGATCTATTCTAAAAGCGAGAAAGAACATGAGCAACATTTACGATTGATTCTTGAACTCTTAAGAAAAGAAAAACTCTACGCAAAATTTTCTAAGTGTGAGTTTTGGCTTAGAACCATACAATTCCTTGGACATGTTGTAGATAGTAATGGAATATATGTCGATCCCGCTAAAATCACCGCTGTTCAGAATTGGGAAGTGCCAAAGACTGCGAAGCATATTCGCCAATTTTTGGGACTTGCCGGTTACTACCGAAGATTTATTAAAGATTTTTCTCTTCTTGAAAAGCCTCTCACCAAGTTAACTCACAAAGGGAAGAAATTCGAGTGGTCCGAAGAACAAGAGTCTGCATTTAAGATTCTGAAAGAGAAGTTGACCACTGCTCTGATCTTATCTTTACCTGAAGGTTCCGACGATTTTGTTGTCTACTGCGATGCCTCGAAACAAGGGTTCGGTTGTGTTCTAATGCAACGCAAGAAGGTTATCGCTTATGCCTCCCGACAATTAAAGAAACATGAAGTTAATTACACCACACACGATTTGGAGTTAGGTGCTGTGGTATTCGCTTTGAAGATGTGGCGACATTATCTATACGGTACTAAGTTTACGATATTCACCGACCATAAGAGTCTTCAGCATGTCTTTAATCAGAAACAGCTAAACATGAGACAGAGACGATGGCTCGAATTGTTAAATGATTATGATTGTGAACTAAAGTATCATCCGGGAAAGGCAAATGTAGTTGCCGATGCTCTAAGTCGAAAGGACGAAGTTAGGCATGTTCGTGCCTTGAATCTTAAGATCAAATCGAATCTCATCTCTCGAATCTGCGAAGTTCAAGTTGAAGCTATCAAACCTACACTTATCGAAGGAGAAGGACCTATAAATTTCGAAAACCAACTGCAAGTTAAGTCCAATGGTACAAGATACTTTGGTAATCAAATTTGGGTTCCTCGTTATGGTAATCTCCGTGAACTAGTCTTGGATGAAGCACATAAGACTAGGTATTCTATTCATCCCGGTTCTAGTAAAATGTATCAGGATGTGAAAGAGTTCTACTGGTGGCCCAACATGAAAGGCGACATTGCTACTTATGTGAGTAAGTGTCTTACTTGTTCGAAAGTCAAAGCCGAGCACCAAAAGCCTTCTGGCCTTCTAACTCAACCCGATATTCCACAGTGGAAGTGGGATGGTATAGCTATGGACTTTATCACAAAATTGCCTAAGACTGCAAATGGCAATGATACGATTTGGGTCATAGTTGATCGTCTCACTAAGTCTGCACATTTCATACCAATCAAAGAGACTGACAGAATGGAAAAGTTAGCTCGACTCTATGTTAAAGAGATTGTTACTCGTCATGGTGTCCCTACTTCTATTATCTCGGATCGCGATAGTCAATTTACTTCCAATTTCTGGAAATCCTTGCAAGCGTCTCTTGGAACTCGACTCGACATGAGTACAGCTTATCATCCGCAAACGGACGGTCAAAGTGAACGAACTATCCAAACTTTGGAGGATATGCTACGAGCATGTGTTATCGATTTCGGTAAAGGGTGGGATAAACACCTACCTTTAGTCGAGTTTTCTTACAACAACAGCTATCACTCTAGTATTAAAGCTGCACCATTCGAAGCTTTATACGGTCGCAAATGTAGATCTCCGTTGTGTTGGGATGAACTCGAGGACAGACAATTAACTGGTCCTGAACTTATTCATGAAACTTCCGAAAAGATCGTGCAAATCAAGAAGCGTTTAGAAACCGCTCGTAGTCGACAAAAGAGTTATGCCGACCCTCACCGAAAACCGTTAGAATTCCAAGTTGGAGATAACGTTATGTTAAAAGTATCTCCTTGGAAAGGTGTTATTCGCTTCGGTAAACGAAATAAACTCAGTCCGCGTTATGTTGGACCTTTCAAAGTTATTCAAAGAATCGGTCCCGTTGCGTATCGATTAGAACTTCCAGCTGAACTAAGTCAAGTACATGATGTGTTTCATGTCTCAAATCTGAAAAAGTGTCTCGCCGAAGATACTCTTGTTATCCTTTGTATGATATCCGCATTGATGAGCAAATGCACTTTGTCGAAGAACCTATAGAGATTATGAAAGAAGAGGTCAAACAGACTCGTAAGAGCAACATACCTATTGTTAAAGTCCGTTGAAATTCGCGTAGAGGCCCCGAATATACCTGGGAACGCAAAGACCAAATGATACGAAAATACCCCCATCTCTTCCCAACTGTTGATGAAGCAGACGGGAACTCCACTTAAAACTTCGGGACGAAGTTTTCATTAACGGGGAGGTACTATAACGACCCTCATTTTTCCATCTATATAATGCCCGAACAAAAGATTTAAGTATAATGAATAAACTCTAAGTACTAATAAAAGGCCGTTATATACATACGAAATTAACGAACGTTAAACGAATAATAAATTTTATTCAACAACGTACGCGTAAGAATTTTTATAAAAAAAATTTATGTCATAACATGATTACATATAAAATACTTATATTAATTTTGTATTTAGTTAATATATTATACAATTAATAAACACAAGTATATATAAATGTAGTAACATATATAAAACTAATAAAATTATAAAGTAATAATTTAATTAAATAAAAACCACATTTAGTAATTATAATTTTATAAATACAGAATATATATTTATATTTATCAAAATTCATATTTAATAATTAAATAAAAATAGAAATTTAGTTAGTTAACATTTTTAGAACTATGAAATATATATATATATATATATATATATTTTTTAAAAAGTAGTATTTTTTTATATATAAACTAGATCTAGATCCACTTTTATTTATTTTATTCCTACTTTTAACTTTACTTTTATTTATTTATATTTTGAAATGGTGGCATGACTGGCCATAAATACTTTTAATTTTTTTACAAGACACTAGTTATTTTTTTATATAAACTTTTGTATTTTTTTATTTTCTCTTTACCAAAAATTGTAACTATAAATACCATAGCCTAGTTCACAAATTTTGTACACCAAAAACTTGAAGAATTCTCTCTCAAATGTCTGCAAAAATTATTTTTGTAAGTTCTTTATATTATTTTTATAGTTTTTATTTAGTTTTTATCATATTTTTGTGCTAGTTTTATGTTAAATACCAAATAAATATGAAATTAATTATAATAAATAATGTAAATACATGATAATTAGTATTAAGTATCCTAATGACTATAAAAATTATTTTTATGAATTATACATTTGAATTTATATTTATTAAAAATCAAAAACTGATTTTTTTTATATTTGGTATATATAGATATATAATAAATAAATAGTAAACGATTATATATATATGTTTTTACAATTTTCGCTTATCACATATGTTATGCAAGTAATTATAAAAATTAATGTTTGATTTAATTGTCATTTTAAATAATTAATTTGTATTTTCTTTAGTTTTGCTACAGTAGCCGAAAACAGTGTTTTTAAAATAAAAAGAGAACTAAATGGTATAATATTTTTATGACTACAATAATTAATAGAAACTACTTTGGAACTATTAAGAAAGTTATAAAAATTATTTTTTTGAATTAATGAATATATATTTCTAGGTAATTTCGAATTTAAACTAATAACAATACAAAAGTTGAATTAAATAGTTAAACTATTAATATAATTATACAAATAATTTTTATAAGCTTAATATACTAATATAAGCTCACGAAAATTATTAGTTGAATTAATTTAGTTGATTTAATAATTATTACTTTATAAACTTTGATTTATTGCAAACCGAAAAAGAAATTAGCAATAAATACTTTTACACCATAACAAAAATTTATAAAATTTTCCTAAGTTTATTTTGATCAGTAGAACCTAAGAAAAATATAAGATGTGGTGTTAAACTTGTTTACCTATTTATTTTCATTTTAACTATTAAAATAATTATAAAAAGTAATATTTAATACACAAAACTTAATATTAATGTATAGAAAATTTTTATTATGTTTTATACAAGTTACTTACTGTTATGAAATCAATAAAACACTTGTTAGCATCATTAGATAATTATTGGTGCTTATATTGATCTAAAACATAATTTAAACTATATATATATATATATATATATATATATATATATATATATATATATATATATATATGTATCCTTACGTATATATAATATATATATATTAAACACTTATAAGTAAAGTATATAAAGTGTTGTATTTCTATACGCACCTAAAAACGTATTGGAACGGTATATTAGATGGGTATAGATCTTGATCTTTCTCGAATGGATGGACGCTCGAAAGTCTAGGCGGAGAGTTTGGATTACCGAGTTAAAGGATCCTGTGGCTCAGAAACCTATGACCTGAAAAGGCCATTTTAAATTGAAAGTGTTAGATTGGAAGCTTGTCTAGTATGAAAAGCCTTTCCAAAACGATAAACCTTCTTTAAACTTACTATAAAAGAAAATACTTACACTTATCATAATACGGGCAAAACATCTAAACTATTCTCAACTTATTCTTAGGTTGACTTCTCTGTGCTTCGATCATCCATACTTTCTCTTTAAGGAATACTTTCACTCACCGAATTACTAAGGTGACTTTCATAGCCCCACTCTTATTGCTATAGCACTTTTTATACTTACTGGGGTGAGACACATGCTGCTTTTATACTTTAAACAACTTAGACGCAAGTACGAACCTAAACTGTACTATGACTAGCTTATGCTACTAAGACCCCACAGTGATATTTTTTAACTGCTTTCAGGATAAGGCATTCTTAATTATTGGGGGTAGGCCTATCGGGAGTAACGTCCCCGATACATTTGACCGCGATGTCTTTGTATTACTTAATAATGATTTAAACATGGTGATAAGGTACTGCCAACTTATCATCGGGGCAACAAAACAAACGTTTAGTCTAAAATGTCACGAATCAGTACTACTTTTGGATCTGTGTGATCTACTTTTATAACAAATCTTGTGGTCTAAGAACAAACGGTCAATCATATTTGTTAAACCTATGAATTTCACTTAACCTTTTTGGTTGACACTTTTAGCATGTTTGTCTCAGGTACTGAATGATCAGGACCTCTATATCTACTGCTTATGTGATGACTTACTTGGTTAGGATCAAGACTTATCGCATATTTACTTTTCTGCATTTGAACAATTTATAATTCTTGTAACGACATTATTAATCCTTCCGCTGCAAATTTAGTTTTATTCATATAGTATTTGTTCTCGTATTATAATATGTTGGTTTATTTGATATTAGTAACGTTTCTTCCAGACCCTATTGGGAGGACGTTACAGATTTGGGCGGTCGTTACATGTGGTATCAGAGCGTTGGTCTTAGCGAACCAGATTTTGCATTAGTGTGCATACATTACTCGCAATGACACCTTTTTTTTAACATTGAATTTAACCACCTTCATAAGTTTGCATACATTACTTGCTCAAATTCAAAAGCGGGTTTAACAATACAAGTTAAGTGTTTACATCATCGGTACACAAGACCCATAAGCTTAACCAAAATGACCCATTAACGAGCATGACCGTCGGGACCATTACCAAAAAGTGCCTTCTTGAAATCCGCCACAAGCAAGTTAGGCTAAACTCTTACCCTTGTCCTTTGAGGTGCCACAATCTATAAAAATAGTAAATACAACGAGGGTAAGCAAAGCTTAGTGAGAAGAATAAGTATACAAGTATGCATACAACTTACTAACTTGACTTACCGCACAACCAATAAATATATGCATAAATACTAAGCACCACAATCACCTAGCACAATCTATCCAAATAGCATGCTAGACGCAACATGTATAAAAGTCCAACATAATCATGGTTAACCATTAGCACTAGGGAGCAGTTCATTAGGAGAACCACCGATCGTTCACAAGAACTGTTAGTGTCACGACACAGGTTTTGCACTAACCCCGCGGTGTCACGACACACGTTTCACCATAAGACCTATGTAGTGTCGACACACGAACTTGAGTGAATCCCTGACACACATGGTAACACTCTAGTGAACCCTGACACATGCGGTAACACTAAATCACAACAAACTCAAGCAAGTAAGGTATATGTAATACCCCGTCAGAATCCTCTAACGGAATATTAACTCCTGGTCCCACAGTTTAGCGGTCACGCCCTCTATATGAGACGTTTACGAAAAGTATTCGCATTAATCATTAAAACAAAGTCATTTATTAAAGAAAATGTAACTGGAAACATTTGACATCAATGACTTATGTATATGAACCCAAACATCTTAAAAGAAAACTGTTTAAATGCGAATATATGTTCTTGAAATGAAAACGATAAACATGCTGGACGCCATCCAGTTCTAGCAGCAAACAGCATATAACTTCAAATAAAGTGGAAGCAATAGCTCTATGTACCTGAGATGAAACATGCAAAACGTCAACGAAAAACGTTGAGTGAATCTACAGGTTTAGTAAATCATTTTTTAAGTAAGGCCATAAGATTTTCTTAGAAAACATCATTGGAAAAATATACATTATCATGAGCACTTGATTATAAAGCTTTAACCTTTGCGTGAGCCGAGCACACGTCTTTAGTTTACCCTATACTGGCGATACACCGATCAAGTGTACGTGTTACAACTACATAAGCACCTGTTTAACGTTGCAGTGAGGTTTGTCAAACCTAACGGTACCGTCCTTATAAGTCGAGCTTACAAAGTAATTAATATAATCAAGCTAAGGGATTTTTGATCTGAACTCATATGTATATTCTTTGTAAGTTACTTGTGCCAAAAACGTAAAAAATTTGTAAAAAGCATGCATCTCATCCCTGTAAAAACGTAGTAGGGACTGTAGACTCACCTTAGCAAAAGCACTCGTAAAGATATTAGCAAATTGTACTGTAGTCGAAACTCTCGACTTGAACAACGCAACCTAATCAAGTAAATCATCTTAAGTATACACTAATAGGTCAAACTTTGTCAACCCATAGTGTACGCAAAGTCCTAGTGCCCAGACTGACTCAACAAACAAGTAAAAGTCAACTACTCCAAGCAAGTCAACAAAAGTCAACCAAGTCAAGCCAAAAGTCAACTCGGTCAAAGTGGTCAACTAAAGTCAAACATCTCATTAAATCATGCAAACATGTCAATAAGTCAAACATAGGTCGTATAACATGTTAACGCTCGTAGTTTAGCAAATCGCATTTTCCACACCTTAGAGTAATCCTTCAAAAATCATACGTCGTAAAGAAATACACTCATAGCACATAGCACATAATTCATAAAATTATTATCAACTCCAGATCATAACTAGACTTAAAATAGATTCCAAAAAGTCCAGCCAAAGCCTCATACGATAATTAAAGTCAGAAGTCAGAAGGGATCAAGTCTGAGTTCATTAGAGAAATTTCTGCTCGCGCGTCAGTTTTTAAACATTTTTCAAAAAATATAGAAAATATATTTTAATGAACGGCCAATTGGTTTCATCTCAAGACATCTCAAAATTTAAGTGATAAAATAATAAGAAGCATTGCTTTAGCCAATTCATACAGATTTGCAAAAAATTACAGACTTATCAGTTTTTGACCATCAATCGAACATATCATTTAGACGAGCATTTATCTCATGGAAAATCACGTTCTCGCAAGTTCGCATACAAATGAAACATGTCAAGTAACATATAAAATATCATATTCCAGAAGATAAAAGTCTAAATCAATTCCTAGTTCATTATAGAAATTTTTATGTGAACTTAAAAACAGATTCAGCATACTTTACAAATCAAATATTCGTTTTATCATATCGGGAGCATTACATAACCTTTCGACGCAAATCTTTAATCCAAATTGCATAACTTTTCACAAGGAATACATTAGTATACTTTATATAAGCTAAAACACATAGCATGCAACTCAGAAAATTCGGATTTCATGCAAACCCTAACGTAAACTTCGATTACGCATATCTTGAGCATACGATAACGAAATCACGCAAAATCGGAGTCTAAAATTAATAAATTTTCGATATATTTCTAATTAAACATATTGTAAAGTCAGATATCATATCAATTTGATCAGATCATCAATAAACAAATTCATTTTTCAATCAAACAGCGTTAATTACTCAATCAATCAACAATTAACAACACTAGACATCATTAATTGAGCACTAGACTCTAATACACTATGTAATGGATCAAAAACTGAATTAATAAAGTTAGGGTTACTAATTATACCTCAAACGATTAAATTGCACACACTAACATATAGAGAACGATCAAAGGAACGTCTTTCGTGTACGGGGTTTCTTCAAAAATCAACTTTTGATGGTGTTCTTGGGTGGTGATGGTCGACGGCCTCAGGGGGGGGGGGGGTGGGGGAGAGCAAATTGTCGATCAAAAAAAAGAAGGGAATGAGGGTTCACAAGTTTCCATTTTCTTTTATATCCTAGTTTAGGGCCCTAATTAGATAATTAATGACCAACTTAGCCCAAAACAAGTCCAAAAGGGAAAGGGGAAGGGGGTTCGGCCGTAGGGCCCACTAGGGTGGTCTCGGGCTCAGTTTTGCTTAATTACTTGTACGGGCGTGGTCCGTTTCGTTGCCGTTAATCGTACCGGGTCTCCGGAACATTAACTAGTCGTTGAAACGCAATCACTGAGTTTAATTCATTAAATAAATAATAAATTAAAAATAATTTTCTTAAAGTCAATAATTATCGAAAATAATTATTGTGTCGTTTTTCTGAGTTCCGTAAACTGAAAAGCTTTCTAGACGATAAATTTAATCGTAACTTTTCTAGTTATTTCGCTAACCGAAATAGGTTCGTAAATTAATATAACATATTAATTCAAACATTACTCTAATAAGTATGTATTTAATTCTATTGAACACACAAATCTAAGTAATCTCCGTTAAATACTTAACGGACAATTAACGATAGTAAACGAAAAAAGTTGGGTTGTTACATTACCCACCTGTTATGAAAAATTTTGTCCCGAAATTTTAGTGGTCATCCGCCGTAGTCGTCTCCTCGGGAAACAGTTGCGAATACTTAAGTTTCATCTGATCTTCACGCTCCCACGTGAATTCCGGTCCTCTACGGGCATTCCATCTAACCTTTACCAGTGGAATTCTGCTTTGCATTAGTTGCTTAATCTCGCGATCCATAATCTCAGCAGGCTCTTCAATGAAATTAAGATTAGGATCGACTTGCACTTCATCTAAAGGAATCACCAAACTTTCATCTGATAAACACCTCTTCAAATTGGAAACATGAAAAGTATCGTGAATCTCGCTAAGTTCCTGCGGTAGTTTCAATCTATACGCTACCGGTCTAATTCGTTCGGTAATCTCAAACGGTCTAATATACCTCGGACTTAACTTTCCTCTTTTTCCAAAGTGCACTACACCCTTCCAGGGTGACACCTTGAGCATAACCTTGTCTCCAACCTGAAATTCCAAATCTTTCCTCTTAAGATCTGCATAACTCTTTTGACGATCTCGTGATACTTTCATTCTTTCTCGAATCTGCACGATTTTCTCAATCGTTTCATGTACAATATCAGGACCAGTTAACTGACTATCTCCTAACTCAGTCCAACATAAAGGTGATCTGCACTTTCTGCCATACAGTGCTTCAAAAGGTGCTGCCTTTATACTTGCATGATAACTATTATTGTAGGAAAACTCTACTAACGGTAGATGTCTATCCCATCCAAAATCAATCACACACGCTTTTAACATGTCTTCTAGCGTCTGAATTATCCTCTCACTTTGCCCATCAGTCTACGGATGGTAGGTTGTACTCATGTCTAAACGAGTTCCCATGGCATCTTGCAAAGCTTGCCAAAATCTAGATGTAAATCTACTATCTCTGTTGTAAATAATGGATAACGGCACTCCATGTCGTGAAACTACTTCCTTTATGTAAATCTGTGCCAACCTCTCCATCTTATCCGTTTCCATAATCGGTAGAAAATGAGCATACTTCGTAAGACGATCAACGATAACCCAAATCGTATCATAACCTCCTACCATTTTAGGCAACTTAGTGATAAAATCCATCGTAATATTCTCCCAATTCCATTGGGGAATCTCTGGTTATGTCAGCAAACCTGACGGTTTTTGATGCTATGCCTTAACTTTAGCACAAGTCAAGCACTTACCAACATAGGTAGCGATTTCAGCCTTCATATTAGGCCACCAATATAGTGCCTTAAGATCTTGGTACATCTTGTCGAATCCAGGGTGAATAGAATACCTTGTCTTGTGTGCCTCTTCTAGCACTAGTTCCCTTAATCCGCCAAACTTCGGTACCCATATCCTGTCGATAAAATACCGGGTTCCATCGTCTCGAGTAACAAACTTCTTATCAATTCCTCGAAGTGATTCGGTAGCAACGTTCTATTCTTTCAACGCCTCTAGCTGTGCGTCACGTATCTGAGAAGTAAGGTTATTTCGAATTATCAAATTCAATGCTCTAACTCGAATAGGCTTAACTCTCTCCTTCCTACTCAAAGCATCTGCCACTACATTAGCCTTACCGGGATGATAGCTAATGTCGCAATCGTAATCGTTCAACAACTCAATCCAACATCTCTGTCTTATATCAAGCTGTTTCTGATCGAAAATATGCTGCAGACTCTTGTGATCAGTGATTACAGTGAACTTAGTACCATACAGATAATGTCTCCACATTTTCAGTGCAAAAACTACAGCACCAAGTTCTAAATCGTGAGTCGTATAGTTCAATTCATGTACTTTCAATTGTCGGGATGCATAAGCAATCACTTTCGTACGTTGCATCAACACGCAACCAAAAGCTTTTCGTGAAGCATCGCAGTGGACGATGAAATCCTTGGTTCCTTCGGGAAAAGACAAAATCGGCGCAGTCGTTAACTTCTCTTTTAACAACTGATAATGCTAAAAATGAACATATATTTCATAGCATTATCCCTCAAGAAAGACAAGCTTTTAGTTGCAATTGTTCTATTTACAAGTGATATTCGTTTAAATAATAAAAGGTTAAGACAAAAGACAGATTCGACGAATTGAAGACGCAAACGACCAAAAAGCTCAATAGTACAAAATACAATCAAAGTGGATCCAATTATTGATGAGAAACGTCTCAAAATTACAAGAGTACAAGACACGAAACGCAAAGTACAAGATATTAAATTAGATGCAAGGACGTTCGAAAATCTGGAACCGGGACCAAAGTCAACTCTCAACGCTCGACGCAACGGACCTAAAATTACAAGTCAACTATGCACATGAATATAATATAATATATAATTAATTCTTAAAATTAATATATATATTATATTATATAATATAAACGTTGGCAAACAAGAAAACAAATGAGTGTGAGCTGATACCTACCTCCATGCGATCGAATGGAAATTAGGCATCAAAGCCATGCGATCGCATGGCCCTGAAATATTGGCCACATCTATAAATTTCGCAGTTTTTGGTCGAATAAATATCATCCATCCATCTCTCTATCTATCAAACGTATATATATATATATATATATATATATATATATATATATATATATATATATATATATATATATATATATATATATATATATATATATATATATATATATATATATATATATATATATTATATTTTAATTTTAATTTTAAATTCTAATAATAAGGGTATGTTAGCGAATGTTGTAAGGTGGTAAGTCGAAATTCTGTCCGTGTAACGCTACGCTATTTTTAATCATTGTAAGTTATATTCAACCTTTTTAATTTAATGTCTCGTAGCTAAGTTATTATTATGCTTATTTAAGAAGAAGTAATCATGATGTTGGGCTAAAATATTAAGACGGGGTAATTGGGCTTTATACCATAATTGGGGTTTGGACAAAAGAACGACACTTGTGGAAATTAGACTATGGGCTATCAATGGGCTTTATATTTGTTTAATTAAATGATAGTTTGTTAATTTAATATAAAGATTTACAATTGGACGTACCTATAAATAACCATATACACGCGATCGGACACGATGGGCGGGATATTTATATGTACGAATAATCGTTCATTTAAACGGACACGGGAATGGATTAATAGTTTATTGACTTATTAAAACAAGGGTGAAATTATGTACAAGGACACTTGGCGTAATGGTTAACAAAGTATTAAAACCTTGGGTTACACGCAGTCGATATTCTGGTGTAATTATTAAACAAAGTATTAAAACCTTGTTAAAGTTTAAGTCCCCAATTAGTTGGAATATTTGACTTCGGATATAAGGATAATTTGATGAGGACACTCGCACTTTATATTTATGACTGATGGACTGTTATGGACAAAAACCAGACGGACATATTGAATAATCCAGGACAAAGGACAATTAACCCATGGTAATAAACTAAAATCAACACGTCAAACATCATGATTACGGAAGTTTAAATAAGCATAATTTATATATTTCAAATTTAATTGCACTTTTAATTATCGCACTTTAATTTATTGTCATTTATCGTACCTTTTAATTATCGCAATTTTATTTTATCGCACTTTCATTATCGTTATTTACTTTATGCTTTAAATTAAGTTATTTTTAATATTTTACATTAGGATTTAACTGCGACTTAAGTTTAAAAATCGACAAACCGGTCATTAAACGGTAAAAACCCCCTTTTTATAATAATAATATTTCTTATATATTTTTGTGTTTTTACAATTAGAGTTTTTAAAAATATAGCATTAAGCTTGTTTAAAAGATCCCTGTGGAACGAACCGGACTTACTAAAAACTACACTACTGTACGATTAGGTACACTGCCTATAAGTGTTGTAGCAAGGTTTAGGTATATCCATTATATAAATAAATAAATATCTTGTGTAAAATTGTATCGTATTTAATAGTATTTCCCGCAAAAAATTAATAGTATTTTATACACCACCTCGCACACATCAACAACTGAAATGCAGCTTCATGCAACTCTGTCCATTCATACTTCTTACCCTTGTGAGTCAATGCTGTTAACGGTCGAGCAATAGTAGAAAATCCCTCAATGAATCTTCTTTAGTAACCAGCAAGTCCTAAAAATTGTCGTATCTGCGTTGGTGACTTAAGAGGCTCTCATTTCTTTACTGTCTCTATCTTCGCAGGATCAACTTGAATACCATTGACTCCTACGATATGACCCAAAAATTGCACTTCTCGCAACCAAAAGTCACATTTCGAAAATTTTGCGTACAACTGCTCCTTCCTGAGCATCTCTAGTAACAAACGGAGATGTTGCTCATGTTCTTTCTCATTTTTAGAGTATACCAATATATCATCGATAAACACTATAACAAACTTGTCTAGATATGGCTTACACACATGGTTCATGAGATCCATGAACACAGCCAGTGGTTTCGTCAATCCAAACGGCATTACGGTAAATTCATGATGACCATAGCGTGTCCTAAACGCTGTCTTTGGTATATCTGCTTCCTTCACTCTCATCCGATGATAACCTGACCTTAGATCGATCTTAGAATAACATGCCGATCCTTGCAATTGATGTCATCAATCCTCGGCAACGGATATCTATTCTTGATAGTCAACTTATTCAACTCCCTATAATCAATACAGAGTCTCATAGATCCATCCTTCTTCTTCACAAACAGTACTGGAGCTCCCCATGGTGACGAACTCGGTCGAATGAATCCTTTGTCTAAAAGTTCTTGCAGTTGACTAGATAACTCTTGCAATTCGGGTGGTGCAAGTCTATACGGTGCACGCGCTACTGGCGTTGCTCCAGGAACTAAATCAATCTAGAACTCTACATCCCTAGGTGGAGGTAATCCGGGTAACTCATCTGGAAAAACATCGGGAAATTTTTCTAACAATGGGCACATCTTCGAGTTTCTTGCCTTCAGATTCCGTTTTGCTTACGTGAACCAGCATAGCAAGACAACCATTTCTCATGTGTTTCTGCACCTTCAAACAGTTAATGAAATGTAACGGCGTATTGCTTCGCTCTACATACACCATTAGAGGTTCACCTTCAGTAACAGGAATGCGAATCGCTTTCTGATGACAAACAATGTCGGCTCTATTCCTGGCTAAACAGTCCATTCCAACCACAAGGTCGAAACTTCATAGCCTAATCGGTATCACATCTATCTTAAATGACATTCCAGCCAAAGTCAAAGTACAATCACGGTAAACCTTATTAGTACTCATTAGATTACCATTTCCTAGCTCTATAGAATATAATTTTTCTAATGATGTGTTAACACCTATTTCCTTATGAGGTAAGGCTTAGTGGGTCAACAAGATACTAGAAGTAATCTAGCTTTAGGAGGGCAGAGTGTTGCCGATTGATTTTTACCCTTGGGAAATAATCCCTGCAGGCCCAGTTCACAAGTGTAGAAACTTGTGGGGTGGCTAATCATTCCGTCGTCCGTAGAGCGTAAAAATGCTAGCACGATGACTTCTAGTGAGAGAAAGTAGAGAGAGAAAGAGAAGTGAAGTCTCAGCTCTCAAAGTTGTCAGAATGTCTGAACTGTGTGAAATGATGACCCAAGGGGTCTATTTATAGTGTCAGATCCACTAGATTGTTCAGGGACACATGTCAGATGATGATACGTTCTGTTATTCGTGATCCGAAATTTATGCCGAAGGTGGCGTTCTTCGGCCAGGGCTTACGCGCTAGGCGGCCTTCAGGGCTTACGCATGACGGAGTAGCCTGTACAGCGGAGAACGCTGGACGGACAACTCCACAAAACTGTTGTTTCCAGCCTTCCTGATGCTACTTTTATGCAACCATTATGCCTTTTATGTGTGTATACGATAGGATACACCATTAAGTCCCCCTAGTTTAATGACTTAAGCATTTGAAAATTGATTAAGTTGTTAAACTTTTAATAACGCATGCCAAACCAGCCTGCTCATTGCCACTTGCATCGGGGATAACATTTTAGGCATTAAATGCAGACGAATTTTACTGACGCTGTTATGATTAATTTTTTACGGCTGAGATCCTCCACGCGCCTCCTGCTGTAAAAAGTGTTATTTCGTACCCTACGTTTAAACTCACCCATACACGTGTCTCAATCATGGCCATAAAAATTGCACCGATGAACCCCTATAAAAACCATCATAACCCTTTTACCATCACTTTTTTACTTTTGCCAAGATCTAAAAAGCACATTTCTCCCCCAAATCTTCATCGCCTTCTTCAATCTTCAACTTTTTAAGGTTTACCATTTTCCAAGGTCAGTACACTCCATCTTACTGCTATTTTCTTCTTGTTGGTATCTTTTACTGTATTATCATGGCTTCTACTCGAAGTACTGGCCAAGAACATGCAAAGCCTTCTTCGTCAAATACCGCTGACATTCCAGAAGTTAGCACGATGGCTTTATCACTGACAAGTGAATATTTAGATGGCTTAAAGATTGCCTTCCGCCATCTCAATCAATACAACCCTGTTCTTCCCACCAACAGACAAACTGCTGACAACCCTCCTGAGGGGAAAATTACTTTATACGCTTTACAAATTACCCACAGTAAATTCCGTGTTCCCCTTACTAACTTTCTTCTTCGCCTTCTAGATATTATAAGGCCTGTCTTAGTCAGATGCATCCCCATGGCCTTCAAAAAATCATCCTTTTTGAAATGTACTGCAATGCTATTAATATAAAGCCTCGCATTAAAGTTTTAATCTCTTTGTTTAGAATTCGCACAATTAGTGACCGCTGGCTTACTATTGATAGTAAGAAAAATAATCATTTTGTTGGTACGAATAGAGTTTCAAATTTGAAGGACTGGAAAAGTCCATTTTTCTTTGTTGATGAGACTGTTATTCCGGAGGAGTACTCCGTTGTCCGGGAATGGGGTGCTATTGATGCTGGTGTGGGAAAGGGTGTTAAAATTTCTCCCGCAGAGCAGCGGATAGTAAATAGCTTGAAAGAGCTCCGCCTTCTGCCCAGATCATACGAAAGGTATGAGGGAATTCTTGTGCTGTGCAAAGTGAGTCAAGAATGGCCGAGCAATTCTGTGCCAGTACTCCGTGAGAAAAAGAAGGGTAGGATGGGATATGATCATCCTACTGTATATAAATGCATGTCTATTGCTTGTCACATTTGCTTATATTGCTGTTTATGTTTTTGCAGCCAACTCCGTGATGCAGGTTCGTTCTGCTCTCTTATCCGTTGATCTTGATGATGACGTGGAGGTCACTGCTCGTGACAAAACTGCTGAAGAGCTAGAGGCAGAGAGAGCTGCAGCTGAGGCTAAAGCTGCTGCTGATGCTATTGCTGCTGAAAAGGGTGAAGGAGTAATTCTTAGCTGCTCTGATAGTGTGATGACCCGGGAATTTCCGACCAAATTTAAAACTTAATCTTACTATGATCTCGACACGATAAACAAGGTTTGAAAAGTGGAGTCTTAAGAATTTTGAAATGTTTTCATATATTCATTTGACCTTCGACTGTTTTCGACGATTCACGAACAACTATTTGTAAATAGATACATATATATATAGTGTATATATATTCAAGTGTATATTATATAGTTAGTAAAACATTACGTAAGTAACAAATTGTAACATTAAAAATATTAAAAGTAACTACAACTTAAAATATAGTTACTATATTATTGTTATTATTATTACCTTCATTATCATTAAAAATAAATATTAATATTAATATGAATATTAGTATTATTAATATTATTATATAATATATAGATATAAAATTTTATACATTTAAATTTGTTATATTATTATTAATAACATTATTGTTATCTTTATTAATATCATTATTATTAAGCATTATTATTAATGTTATTAATAATATTATTATTACTAAAATTATTAAAATCATTATAATCATTGTTATTGTCATTAAAATACAACTAATATTATTAACATTAATATTATTAATATTATTATTAAGATTATTATTAATAATTATCACTAGCTTGTTAAATAATATTATCATTACTATTTTTAGTATTATATTAAAAGTATTATCTTATTAATATACTTTTATATTTACTAATATTTAAAATCAAGACAGATAATTACATGCTTGGTTTGTCTCACATCTTTGTCAATTTTTATTCTTTCTTCACTATCTGCTACAATCCAATATGAAATCAAACAGATACCTATGCTGGAATTCATTACCTATCAACATCTCTATCTATCAATCACTTTATTATGTACGATTTACATGCATACACTGCATTTGACAAATATATAAATATCATCCAATATTTCTTGTTATCCGTCTCTTTCTCTATCTTTTTTTAAACCCACTTGCAAATGTAACTTTCATTTATGTTTCACCATTTAGCCATCCCCTAAATTATACATATACACTTATGCACAAAGATTAAAAACCACAACTTACATCCTACATCTATTATTCAATCACAACCCACTAGAGAGCATTTCATCTCATCTCAATTATTGTCCAAGGGACCAACACAAACTTATCATCTTTAATTAGTTTTGTTTCAAGTTGTGAACCATCATCACCATAACTTCCCTTTTACTTCCTTCCTCTCCCTCTGTTGTGATACCGTGACCTCCACTGCAACTCATTGTCACCACCATATCCATCAACCATAACTACCACCTCCAACCATCGATATCTTAAAACCACCATCTCATCCCCTTTAGTCACCACCCTCATCATTACTCAGAGACACCACTCGGTTACCTTCTGCTTTACTTCTGTCTCGAACAAAATTGCTGCAGATTGTTGCAGCCATACTGTGTCATCACCATCCGGCCAACAATCCAAACACCCAAAATGTCAAATCCTTTTACTACTACTTATAATTTTTCTGTTTACAGACCGAAACCCACTTGTACTAGGCTGCTGCAGTTAGTTTCTGTTACAGCTATTATAATTGTTTTACAACGGCTGTTATTTTGATCATTATACGATGGTTACCCCTTCCATGATCCCCATTCTAACGAGTCAAGCCAAACACCACCACAAACCAATCATTGTGTCTATTGCACACTTGTTCTTGTGGACCAACAACTTCTAAACCAAACTCACTAGGTGAATTGCCACTACCTTATTTCCTTAATTGGTCGACAGGTAATAAACAAGAAAACCCACCTTTTTGTTTTCACTTAATTCACGAAACTAAACAACTGTTTTTTTGTTGTTGTTTTTTTTTTATTTTTGGACCGTGTTATATCTTATGAATCAAACCGACACCCATTTAAATGTTGGTGGTAATCACAGCTAAAAGATTGATTGAGTAAAATGATAATGATGATGGGACGACGTACATGCTGCTACTACTATTATTTCTGTTTCAGCTGCAATCCATCGAAACCATTTAACTGTTGTTGCTTCCTCTCGTGACCTCAACAACCACCTGCAAACAACCATCGGTGAGCTACTATACTCTCATTTCACTGTTTCCTAATCATAACACCAATCTATCCCCTCAAATACAATCAATTTGTATAATTCAACAAAATCAACAAAATTGTAACCATGTATATAAAATTCAACATAATCAATTCAAATACGAATAAATTAAAAATTACTCGAATTATGTACATAGATCTGTAATTGTATATATTAATTGAAAAAGAGAATCAAACCCTGCGTTTACTGATGATGAATGATGATGATGATGGTAACAACGATGTTACGATGATGATAAGATGAGATTAACGATGTTATGATGGTCGATGATGAGAAAAATTACGCGTGATTAGGGTTGTTTGCTGCTAAAAAAAATATTAGGTTTCATCGAATGAAATTGGTTTATGTTCCGTATGAACTCCAGTACCCTTTGTATCGATCAGTTAATTAAAACATAGAGTGGGCTGGTGGATCTAATTACCTATAGTAATGGACATTTAAACTTGGACTCCTTTAACACATAAATAGGCTAAACTATTGGACTCCTTAAAAACGTTAATGGACTTAATTGACATTTAAGGTATTATTATTATTATTATTATTATTATTATTATTATTATTATTATTATTATTATTATTATTATTATTATTATTATTATTATTATTATTATTATTATTAGCTCTACCATTATTAATATTATTATCATAACTATTACTATTATTATTATTATTATTTCTAAATCTAATTATTATTATTATTATTATCATTACTTTAGTATTATTATTTTTTTTACAAACAAAAGATATCTAAATAAAAAATACATATTTTTTTTACATATAACATAAGTATACTAATATCAGATTTTTAATATATTAACTAATATTATCTACATTAATATCACATTTATTAAAGTATATATATCATATAGGCATTATGACAAATAATAAAGATTAATATAATGAAAAATAAGGATATTAATCTATATATATCTATTATAAAAAGTATATATATATATAAATATATATATATATATATATATATATATATATATATATATATATATATATATATATATATATATATATACTTGTTGATCAATATTACAAAGTTGTAATATATACATGAATATGAATAATATAGGTTCGTGAATTCGAGGCCAACCCTGCATCGTTCAATATCGTCATGTGTATTTTTACTACAAAATACAATACTGTGAGTTTCATTTGCCTTTTTACCCTTTTATATTTTTGGGCTGAGAATACATGCGCAATTTTTATAAATGTTTTACGAAATAGACACAAGTAATCGAAACTACATTATATGGTTGAATGATCGAAATCGAATATGCCCCTTTTTATTAAGTCTGGTAATCTAAGAATTAGGGAACAGACACCCTAATTGACGCGAACTCTAAAGATAGATCTATCGGGCCCAACAAGCCCCATCCAAAGTACCGGATGCTTTAGTACTTCGAAATTTATATCATGTCCGAAGGAGGATCCCGGAATGATGGGGATATTCTTATATGCATATTGTTAATGTCGGTTACCAGGTGTTCAATCCATATGAATGCTATTTTTGTCTCTATGCGCGGGACGTATGTTTATGAGAAATGGAAATATGAAATCTTGTGGTCTATTAAAAATTATGAAATGATTATTTATGTTAAACTAATGAACTCAACAACCTTTTGGTTGACACTTGAAAGCATGTTTATTCTCAGGTATGAAAGAAATCTTCCGCTGTGCATTTGCTCATTTTAGAGATATTACTTGGAGTCATTCATGACATATTTCAAAAGACGTTGCATTCGAGTCATCGCGTTCATCAAGTTTATTATTAAGTCAACTATAGTTAGATGTATTATGAAATTGTATGCATGCGGTCAACTTTCGATGTAAAGGAAAGATTGTCTTTTTAAAAATGAATGCAATGTTTGTAAATGTATCATATAGAGGTCAAGTACCTCGCGATGTAATCAACTGTTGTGAATCGTTTATAATCGATATAGACTTTGTCCGGATGGATTAGGACGGGTCTTCACAGTTGGTATCAGAGCGGTGGTCGTAGCGAACCAGGTCTTGCATTAGTGTGTCTAACTAGGAGTTGTTAGGATGCATTAGTGAGTCTGGACTTCGACTTAATAGTTGTTAGGTTACTTTAAGGAGTCTGGACTTAAACCTGGTTTGCATGTCAAAAGTTTTGCTTATCATTTCGTGTCGAAAATTACCTGCTTATCATTCTTAGAGAATCACTTGCTTATCATTCTTACTCTAGACACGTTTTACTGCATTGACTGCATGAATAGTGTATAGACAAAATTCATATCTTAGCATATCTGCTACTTCATATCTTAGCGTATCTGTTACTGTAACTTTGTCTGACATATTCCTCAGATTCCTCCGTAACTTATGGGATTTTAGTATTATATATGCATATGTAAATTATGTATTGCAGGGTACTAATCTACATCCTATAATCTATTTCTTATCAAAAATTCTTCATCTGATTGTACGAGATAAATCCCTTAACTAGTTCGAGTCCCTCAGATTCGATAGCTATTCCGATAGTTATTCCGACAGCTATTCCGACATGGATATTCACCTAAGCTCTGAAAGCGATGTCACCAGAATGAATCAATCAATCAGCCATTCACAATTCATCTGATGCATTCGTAGTCGACTTAATCAATGGAGACACGAAGAAGGCGATCCTTTTCACTAACCGAATTTATCTCTTGGCAATGAACCTGAGGCACTTATCAGGGAACCAGTTCGAAACACCATATTTACCCTCAATTCCTGGATACCTCGCAATGATTATATGATATCCCAAAATCCCCAACCTTATTCATCCGCTTGTTCCAACCGACAATCATCCCGGAGTAATAAAAGAAGCCAAGGAGCTGCGCGCTTGAGTAATCAATCTAAAAAATATGGTGCAAAACGTACCAGTTTCAGCAACATCACCGACACCCACAGTACCACCAACATCAATACCAGTACCATCAATGATCCATGTCTCAACATCTCCTTCTGTACTTTGAGTATGATCTTCGTTCTACGTATCATTCTACCTCATTTATCTTCGTTCGACATGGCGAATATGTAATCTCTAAAGTTTTAGAGATTATTTACTCTAGTTTCAACCAAAAAGCAAATGAGTTTAATATCATATTAACTCATTAAATCCATGAATACATCTGAAGAAAATATATATGTATATATGTTTTCATAAAGTTTGTAATTAAAAATTCTCTTGTACAAACTGTTAATGGTGAAAATATTTTAACGGGTAGGTAATACCCTAAGAATATTTAGATGTCGCATTAATAAGTTACACTGTATATTCTTCGAATCTGATTTAACAGTCATTTACTATCCTACTTGCAACCACAGCTATACGAATCCGTTCATCAAATAATAACCATTTTCATTCAATTTCATATTTGGATTTTGACCTATCCGAATCCGACAAGTGGCATAATGAAGAAAACATTGGACAAAATAAACTTTGTTAGAAACAAACAAATTAACTATGAGAAATTTTGTTAAGAATCCACGCTAACTGTTCCTAGCTAATTGTTCCCAGCTAAATGATTACACTTTATATATCGCAATTTAATTATCGCAATTTACATTCTCGCAATTTTTATTTATCGTTATTTAATTTCTGTTACTTATTTTACGCACTTTAACTATCGGGACACGTATACAAGGTTTTGACATATCATATCGACGCATCTATATATATTATTTGGAATCACCATAGACACTCTATATGCAGTAATGATCGAGTTCTCTATACAGGGTTGAGGTTGATTCTACAATAATATATATAGTTTGAGTTGTGATCGAGTCTGAGACGTATACGGGTCGCGATACGTATTAATTAATTCGAATATTATATATTAAAATATATATGAATTATTGGACTGTCAACTGTGGACTATCGATTGTGGACTAATAAAATTGGACAATTAAAATGAATTAAAATATTGATTATGATATATGAAACTAAACAATTCTTCAAGTTGCCACTTGATTTCATCTTAAACCTTAATTGTGTCTTGACGATTCCAATCTACATTCAAACTTTCATAATTCTTAAAAACACCTCAATCGATAGGATGAATCAACCGCACTTCATCTACGGAAGAAAAGATTTACGCATATAGTTATGCACCTGAAAAATTCTCGGAACCTGTATAAATGTTTAACACGTATATGTGCTAGCTCCTTTGGCATTGTTATTACCGAAAATATTTTTCAAACTCTTTCCAAATTGGCCAATTTTGTCACAGCTTCAACAAGGCAACCTCGACTTTTCGTTCAAAACAACCTTATTAATACCGTAATATATATGTGTGTGTTCTTTTATTGTTACCGGAGAACCTTTTATATTACACCATATTACCATCAGCGTTTAATCATCTAAAAACACAATTTTCCTGAAACCACCTCGGATTAATAACCGATGATTCAGATATCATAGCATTAAATGCAGAGGAAACAGAAAAATGGTAGATGGTCTAAACAACCAAAAGTTTGATGATAAAGAAAGGAGTCTTAGGAACGCTCGATAGAAAATTGGGTATTGAAAAACAGATTGAGCTACCCATGAAGGAGACCTAGGACAAATACAAGGACCAAACCCTATATTCAAAGGATTCAGGTAATTCTGGATCCGTTGAAATCTTTAGAGAATATCTTGCTCCGAAGTCATGTTAAAATCTTGCGAAAAATCCTTCTCCATCAACCATCGAACTTAGAAGTTCCAAAATATCATCATCAATATCTTCGATATTTCTGAGGATATTTTCATAAATATTCTCGTTCAAAATTATATACCTCCTCGTGCTTCCTGTGTATCATTATGTTGGAAACATTCAATAGAAAATTTAGTACCGAAAAGAAGATTATACGAAACTATGAGAGAAGTCGTGGACAAATCACAAAGAATAAGTTTGACTTCAAAGAATCTAAATGATTCAATGTCTGCTGAAGTCTTTAGCGAATATTTTGCTCATTACTCTAAACCCTTGCGGACAATAGTCTCCATCATCCTCTGATCTTAGATATTCAAAGATATTATCGTATCTTTCATTATAAATATCCTCAATATTTTTGAATATATTTTTATAACTAATAGTATCTGAAATCATTTATCTCTTCGTGCTATCAGTGTTACATCATATAGAAACCGTTAGTTTCTATATTCTGAAAACTTTTGAGCTTAAAATATGAATGTTATTGAAGTAATGTTGGGAACTGATGCATGAGTTAGTATAATATAATGACACTTGATCAACGTGATTATATTACAGTAAGTCATGCTGAGTTCTAATGAGACATGATGGTTCACAGTAGATCATACCACCATCATGTGTCATGTTACATAACTCTTTCATTCTAATTAACTTCTGAACATATCAAGAAAGTATATTCTTGATAGCTCTATTCTCAATGATTCTGGTAATTTGACGAATCAAATCGTGCTATTACGTTCTTTCTTGATTATAACATTAAATTCATTCGAAACTCCATACTTACAAATTCTAGACCATTACTCGTTTTACTAGAGATTGAGAGGAGATTAAAAAGACGAAGAGCTCCGAAACATAAAGGAAGATATAAAACTCGACAACGACACTGAAATTACAATAATTAAAAATTAAAACATCACGACAATTAAAAATTAAAAGATTACAATCAAACTACTCGTCGTCGTCAATTCTCATCTGCAAAGTAGCGTTCACCAGTCATTTCACCATCCGTGAGGTACTCTGGAGACATCGGTATTTCTATTGATGCCTCAACTACTGCTTCAGCTGATTCATCGAGGTAACAATAACCCACCGTCTCTTCATCTTCAAGACCCGCATACAAGGAAATGCGTTTACCGCGATCTTCAATGGTATCTTTTATAAAGTACCATTAATCATCGCTACACAGAAAACTTGCCCTACAATCCGCATCATAATCGTCTTTATAAAAGAACACAGACGTGAATTCACACGGAACTTTTTCCTTCAGAAAGGATATCAAATCTTGTAAACCAACATCACGAATGTCGATATCTTCAAACGAAATACTGTCGCCCCACTTATATTCCTTCATTTGATTACGGAAATCACCTCCGTAATGAACATCGAATGAAACAATCATTGGGGGAAGTGTTAACATTTTGCAGTTTGGGAGTGTTTGATGTTGATTTTGAGAAAGGTGGAAATATAAAAGAAATATATGTTTGAGTGTATAAAATGAAGTATATGGTTGGTGTTTTTATAGTGTAAAAGTGACCGTTGGGATAGCCGTTGGGAATTTTTTTTTACTAACGGCTTAAAATTTGGGCAAGTTTTTGGGCGAAGTTGGACGATGCCCGTTGGGACCTTTCTCATGATAGTTTCATTCGTGCTCTTCGAATAATTGAATTATTTTATCTGTATTATTCTGTAATGATGAAAACTCTATTTATCAGCTCATATTCGTCAAAAAAAAACATTCTCATCATTAACCATGACGACCTCACTCAAATTTCGGGACGAAATTTCTTTAACGGGTAGGTACTGTGATGACCCGGGAATTTCTGACCAAATTTAAAACTTAATCTTACTATGATCTCGACACGATAAACAAGGTTTGAAAAGTGGAGTCTTAAGAATTTTGAAATGTTTTCATATATTCATTTGACCTTCGACTGTTTTCGACGATTCACGAACAACTATTTGTAAATAGATACATATATATATATATATATTGTATATATATTCAAGTGTATATTATATAGTTAGTAAAACATTACGTAAGTAACAAATTGTAACATTAAAAATATTAAAAGTAACTACAACTTAAAATATAGTTACTATATTATTGTTATTATTATTACCTTCATTATGATTAAAAATAAATATTAATATTAATAAGAATATTAGTATTATTAATATTATTATATAATATATAGATATAAAATTTTACACATTTAAATTTGTTATATTATTATTAATAACATTATTGTTATCTTTATTAATATCATTATTATTAAGCATTATTATTAATGTTATTAATAATATTATTATTACTAAAATTATTAAAATCATTATAATCATTGTTATTGTCATTAAAATACAACTAATATTATTAACATTAATATTATTAATATTATTATTAACATAATTATTAATAATTATCACTAGCTTGTTAAATAATATTATCATTACTATTTTTAGTATTATATTAAAAGTATTATCTTATTAATATACTTTTATATTTACTAATATTTAAAATCAAGACAGATAATTACATGCTTGGTTTGTCTCACATCTTTGTCAATTTTTATTCTTTCTTCACTATCTGCTACAATCCAATATGAAATCAAACAGATACCTATGCTGGAATTCATTACCTATCAAATCTCTATTTATCAATCACTTTATTATGTACGATTTACATGCATACACTGCATTTGACAAATATATAAATATCATCCAATATTTCTTGTTATCCGTCTATTTCTCTATCTTTTTTTAAACCCACTTGCAAATGTAACTTTCATTTATGTTTCACCATTTAGCCATCCCCTAAATTATACATATACACTTATGCACAAAGATTAAAAACCACAACTTACATCCTACATCTATTATTCAATCACAACCCACTAGAGAGCATTTCATCTCATCTCAATTATTGTCCAAGGGACCAACACAAACTTATCATCTTTAATTAGTTTTGTTTCAAGTTGTGAACCATCATCACCATAACTTCCCTTTTACTTCCTTCCTCTCCCTCTGTTGTGATACAGTGACCTCCACTGCAACTCATTGTCACCACCATATCCATCAACCATAACTACCACCTCCAACCATCGATATCTTAAAACCACCATCTCATCCCCTTTAGTCACCACCCTCATCATTACTCAAAGACACCACTCGGTAACCTTCTGCTTTACTTCTGTCTCGAACAAAATTGCTGCAGATTGTTGCAGCCATACTGTGTCATCACCATCCAGCCAACAATCCAAACACCCAAAACGTCAAATCCTTTTACTACTACTTATAATTTTTCTGTTTACAGACCGAAACCCACTTGTACTAGGCTGCTGCAGTTAGTTTCTGTTACAGCTATTATAATTGTTTTACAACGGCTGTTATTTTGATCATTATACGATGGTTACCCCTTCCATGATCCCCATTCTAACGAGTCAAGCCAAACACCACCACAAACCAATCATTGTGTCTATTGCACACTTGTTCTTGTGGACCAACAACTTCTAAACCAAACTCACTAGGTGAATTGCCACTACCTTATTTCCTTAATTGGTCGACAGGTAATAAACAAGAAAACCCACCTTTTTGTTTTCACTTAATTCACGAAACTAAACAACTGTTTTTTTTGTTGTTTTTTTTTTTATTTTTGGACCATGTTATATCCTATGAATCAAACCGACACCCATTTAAATGTTGGTGGTAATCACAGCTAAAAGATTGATTGAGTAAAATGATAATGATGATGGGACGACGTACATGCTGCTACTACTATTATTTCTGTTTCAGCTGCAATCCACCGAAACCATTTAACTGTTGTTGCTTCCTCTCGTGACCTCAACAACCACCTGCAAACAACCATCGGTGAGCTACTATACTCTCATTTCACTGTTTCCTAATCACAACACTAATCTATCCCCTCAAATACAATCAATTTGTATAATTCAACAAAATCAACAAAATTGTTACCATGTATATAAAATTCAACATAATCAATTCAAATACGAATAAATTAAAAATTACTCGAATTATGTACATAGATATGTAATTGTATATATTAATTGAAAGAGAGAATCAAACCCTGCGTTTACTGATGATGAATGATGATGATGATGGTAATAACGATGTTACGATGATGATAAGATGAGATTAACGATGTTATGATGGTCGATGATGAGAAAAATTACGCGTGATTAGGGTTGTTTGTTGCTAAAAAAAATATATTAGGTTTCATCTAATGAAATTGTTTTATGTTCCGTATGAACTCCAGTACCCTTTGTATCGATCAGTTAATTAAAACATAGAGTAGGCTGGTGGATCTAATTACCTACAGTAATGGACATTTAAACTTGGACTCCTTTAACACATAAATAGGCTAAACTATTGGACTCCTTAAAAACGTTAATGGACTTAATTGACATTTAAGGTATTATTATTATTATTATTATTATTATTATTATTATTATTATTATTATTATTATTATTATTATTATTATTATTATTATTATTATTATTATTATTAGCTCTACCATTATTAATATTATTATCATAGCTATTACTATTATTATTATTATTATTATTATTATTATTATTATTATTATTATTATTATTATTATTATTTCTAAATCTAATTATTATTATTATTATTATTATCATTACTTTAGTATTATTATTTTTTTTACAAACAAAAGATATCTAAATAAAAAATACATATTTTTTTTTTACATATAACATAAGTATACTAATATCAGATTTTTAATATATTATCTAATATTATCTACATTAATATCACATTTATTAAAGTATATATATCATATAGGCATTATGACAAATAATAAAGATTAATATAATGAAAAATAAGGATATTAATCTATATATATCTATTATGAAAAGTATATATATATATATATATATAAATATATATATATATATATATATATATATATATATATATATATATATATATATATATATATATATATATATATATATATATATATATATATATATATATATACTTGTTGATCAATATTACAAAGTTGTAATATATACATGAATATGAATAATATAGGTTCGTGAATTCGAGGCCAACCCTGCATCGTTCAATATCGTCATGTGTATTTTCACTACAAAATACAATACTGTGAGTTTCATTTGCCTTTTTACCCTTTTATATTTTTGGGCTGAGAATACATGCGCAATTTTTATAAATGTTTTACGAAATAGACACAAGTAATCGAAACTACATTATATGGTTGAATGATCGAAATCGAATATGCCCCTTTTTATTAAGTCTGGTAATCTAAGAATTAGGGAACAGACACCCTAATTGACGCGAACTCTAAAGATAGATCTATCGGGCCCAACAAGCCCCATCCAAAGTACCGGATGCTTTAGTACTTCGAAATTTATATCATGTCCGAAGGAGGATCCCAGAATGATGGGGATATTCTTATATGCATATTGTTAATGTCGGTTACCAGGTGTTCAATCCATATGAATGATATTTTTGTCTCTATGCGCGGGACGTATGTTTATGAGGAATGGAAATATGAAATCTTGTGGTCTATTAAAAATTATGAAATGATTATTTATGTTAAACTAATGAACTCACCAACCTTTTGGTTGACACTTGAAAGCATGTTTATTCTCAGGTATGAAAGAAATCTTCCGCTGTGCATTTGCTCATTTTAGAGATATTACTTGGAGTCATTCATGACATATTTCAAAAGACGTTGCATTCGAGTCGTCGCGTTCATCAAGTTTATTATTAAGTCAAATATAGTTAGATGTATTATGAAATTGTATGCATGCCGTCAACTTTCGATGTAAAGGAAAGATTGTCTTTTTAAAAATGAATGCAATGTTTGTAAATGTATCATATAGAGGTCAAGTACCTCGCGATGTAATCAACTGTTGTGAATCGTTTATAATCGATATGGACTTCGTCCGGATGGATTAGGACGGGTCTTCACAGATAGTGAGTCCGGGTCTGAACAAACAGACACTGAATGGATAGCGGGTGATACAACCACCGCCGATCAACAAACATCAGGTTCAGTTAACATCACGGGTGAAACTAACCCCACTCCTCCTCCAACCTAAAAGACAAGAAAGAAGAGCATAGGCTCTAAAAGGGCGAAGAGTACAGAGGAGGGCAAAAAGCAGAAACGCAGAAGAAGTATGCCCATTCTGCTCGCACACATTTTTTTTTTAACTGTTATATTTATTCATAATGCTAATTTGTTTTTGTTAGTGATTTTAGCAGAATCTGATGATAGCCAAGGGAAGGCTACTGAGGGCGGTGAACGGGTGCCTGAAGAAAATCTTGAAAGTGAAGGAGAGAAGGGCCTGAAAACTCCTGATCCAAACTTTACTCCATTCGAGGAATCTGAATTTCATGAAGATAGGCCGGAAGGCAACTCTGCTTATCATTCTTCTCCTCCTAATATCACTAACCCAGCTATCACATCCTTCAATGTTCAAGAGCCAACTCTTCCTGCTCATGTGAGGGCATTGCAGGCCATCATTGCAAACCCTGCTACTAAGGATAAATAATTTGCAACTATTCTTCAGGTATGAATGATAAGACCATCTACATGTATATGCTTGTAATTTATTGACATGAGTTGCCTGAAATTACTCATAAATTTTTTTTTTCTTGTACAGGGTTGTGTTATTCTTGAGCTAAAACCCCAATTCACCGCTCTCCTCTCTGATCAACTCAAGGAATCAACTATGGAAGCTCATGTACTGCTAACCAATCATCTGGACTCTGTGCTGCAACTGCAGAAGCATCAGGAGTCTATTCTTGCTATAGCCAGTAAAGATATAACTGAAGGTGCAAATGCTCGTAAGAGAGCTGCTGATGCTGAGCGTGCCTTGAGTGATGCTCAGAAAATAGTAAAGGCTAGAGAAGTTGCGCTAAAAGGTGCTCAAGATGTCACTGTCGTTCTGCAAGGGGAAAGGGATGCTGAGAAGAAAAGACTTGAAGAGGAGCAGGTGAAAGTAAGCGAGCTGGAGAAGCAGCTGAGTGCAGAGAGGGAAAAATCAGCTGAGCTTCTCCAGAGGGCGGAGGAAGGCGAGGGTAATTTTGCTGAGCTTAAGAAGGGGATACCAGGTGTGATAGCGAAGGTGCTTGGATCCACTCTTGTAGGGAATCCCTACAATGATTACGTTGATGCTATACGCACCCATGCTATTGCTGATGTAATAGATAAACTGACCAGACGCCTTGCTCCAAACATGTCTCTCCCTGCTGCTATTACAAATCTGATGCCTCTTGGAACCCTGGAGAAGGTTGAAGAAGCCAGAGACAGATTGATTAATCTGAAGATAGATGTTAACAATGAAGTATGTAACAGAGAAGAGTCATCTGCTCAGGATGTACTTAATATTCAATTTTCATAAACTTGTAACCACTTCATGAGCAGATGTTTGTAATATACATTGACAACTTTGAATTCCATAAATTTGCATTGCCTTCAATGAGCCTATCTCCTTACATACTTGTTTCAATTATTTTGTTGTTTCATGCTTAGAATAAATCTGTAATGCACTGAAGCATATAATAAATTTGCTATGTACAATTGTACACTGTAAAACTGAGCGAAGCACTGTGATAATTATTTAAGGTAATTCGGTTTTGGACGTTTTGCAGTGTTAAGTTCAGCTGAATGAGCAACACTTAAAAAATTCACTTTGTAAACATTATGTTTTTAATCATGCGGTAAGATATTCATATTTTGTTATATGCATTCGTCATCAAATTAATGAGGAATAATAATTATGAAGTATTTTTGAAGAGTGATTACAAAATAATCTTTCCTTCATACGCTTTCCGTCATAAAGTATATGAGGAAGAATTTTTTGAAATATTACATAAATATTGGTTATGAGTTAGTGACTTGTCCGTCATACGCCTTCCGTCATAAAGTATATGAGGAAGAATTGCTAAATATTTTTGCCTTTATATATAAAATATAGAACTTCGTTCTGTGAAGTAAGTTTTTTATAATGTTTGTCATGACAAGTATCTGAGTTTTGTATCATGCCTCGGTGTGTTCTAGTAAAACTTTAAACGTTTTCTAACCGATCCCTTGTGCCTTTTGCTGGCCGACACGAAAGCTTTCACCATCGGAGGTATTTTAAAAATACACTCCTTCTGTGGGCAGGTTATAAATGTAATGTTTTACATTTGTCACTGGCAGCACTTTGTTTAAGGAAAATATAAAATTTATTGTTCGGTACTGTGCAATACATAAACGATTGATGACGAATTTAGGTGGGTCAAGCCTAATTAGTACGCCATGAATGTTTAATGTATGCAATTGCTAACATACGCACTGTAAAATAACCACAATGGTTCACAGTAAATTGATAAACGTTGCTCTTCATATAATGCAAAAATATGTTCTTCAAATGTCAAACATGTGTATTTTGGCATGAATACAATGATTGTAAAAGACAATGTCTTCATAAAAATGCTAAAAAACTGCTCTGATAATAAACTTTTATTCTTGATAACATGCTGAGATTTACTTCTTCACACGCAGAGCACCCAACGCTATCCGGCCTACACACTTGATTATG
The DNA here is from genome assembly GCF_046630445.1 of Rutidosis leptorrhynchoides. Lineage (NCBI taxonomy): Eukaryota > Viridiplantae > Streptophyta > Magnoliopsida > Asterales > Asteraceae > Rutidosis > Rutidosis leptorrhynchoides. The sequence continues at coordinate 324,856,424 of NC_092336.1, read as the reverse complement.
GAATGAAAAACTCCTGAACCTCATCATCACCAAACAACCGATCATGCTTTCTCCGGTTTACGTTGCCTTCTGGTAAGTTCACAAATGTGGATCTCTCCCTAGCCGGTGCCACATACTGTGAATGTATGGCGGCTACTCCGTTAGGAGTTGGGAACCTGATCTCTGCATAAGCTGTCGATGTTATCGCTCCGAATTTAGCCAATGCTACCCTTCCAAAAAGGACATTAAATCGAGAATTGCCTTCTATGATTGTGAAATCGATTGTTTCTGTTCTCAACAATGGGAATGTGCCCATAACAACTTCCAAACAAATCTGCCCCATGGCATTTATTGGTGCTCCCGTTAATCCAGAAACTTTCAACCTCGTTCGCCTAGCTCTGCCCTGCACATGCCAGTAAATGATGTCAGCTTCACTTCCCGTATCTGTGTAGATATAGTTGACAAACTTATTTGCTATCTCTGCTGAAATGATCACTGGTTGGACGGACAACGCCCAATTCTGAATTGGCTGAAAGATAATTGGAGCATATCTCCAGCTGTCCAAATTGCTGTTTGATGATTCACCTTCTTCATAATGACTGTCGTTGATCCAAACCATCCTGATTACAACTTTTGGAGTTGGCTCACGCTCTGTGACCCGGTCTCTGTACTGCGGTTGGTTCCGATTATCTCTTCCACCATGCTGCTCTCTTCTGTTCTCTCCACGGCGTCCTCTGTTACCATCATTCCTTTGCCACGCAAATTTCCTGTGAGGATCATTCCTCCTGTACTGTTTACCAGGCAACAAATGATTCAATTCTCCTGCCTTGATTTTCGCTATAATTTCTCTCATCAAAGATTTGCAATTGTCCGTATCATGGCCCCAAGCTTCATGGAAATCGCACCACAACTCACTTTTTGGACCCTCCCTTTCCTCCATAGGTGCTGGAGCATTGAAAGTGGTCCGACTTGGTTCAGTGAAGAGGATCTCTTTCGGAGTTTTGCTAAGCACCATTATCAACGGGTGCCTTTCTATTGGCCTTCTGTTGTGGTGAAAATCATTAGGGTGATTGTTTCCTCTCCATCCTCCATTTGAATTGTCATTCCTTCTCTGATTTCTGTCAAAATACCGCCCCCCGTTGTGCGGCTTGCTACTGCTGCCAGTATATCAAACTTGTTCAACCCACGCTCACCAGCTCGAACATGCCTCTGTGCAACCTCTAACGCCTGATGCAATGTTTTTGGCAAGTCATACCGTAATGCATGAACAAGTGCACTAAACCGCCGCTGGTTCAGACAGAAAATGAAACCAGATACAAGCTGTGATTCTGGACAATCAGGAATTTTCTGTGCTTCAAGTGTATAACGCTTCATAAAATTGCTCAAAGATTCATTATGATGCATTGTGATCTCGTGTGCATCAAGATGTGTCAGAGTACAGCTCCGGAGATTTTGGTATTGCATCACAAATTTTTCTCTCAAATCAAGAAAACTGGTAATACTCCTTGGTGACAAACTAGCAAACCATTCACGTGCCATTTTCTGCATTACCATAGGAAACATATGGCACGCAGTTTCATCCTCCCAATGCTGCAACCTCATAACACCTTCAAACATAGTCAGAAAATCTTCCGGATCCGTTGTGTCATCATAAACTCCAATTGTTGGTATAGCAAGATTTCTGGGCAATGGATAATTAGCAATTCAATCAATGAAACACTGTAGATTCTGCCATGGCTGGTGGCTTGGTGGCTTGCTCTCCAGTAATGAGGGCAAAGAAATTATCCACGGCCACAGCACGGAAGGCGGGCTGCGCTAAGCGTTGCTTATATTTTGCCGGAGCTGTCTGCTTAAGAATATCATTTAAAAGCAACACTGCCTGCTTCTCTGAGATGAACTCATCTTTGTCAATTTCATCATCAGATTCATTATTATCATAGCTCAGGTCGTTATCATCCCCAGAATCATCAATAAGACTGCCCAGCTTGTCGAGTAGCCTGGATAACTTGTATTTTGATATAGATTGCCTTTTCATTATTTGCTTGTCTTTGCCATCCGCCATCCGCCGAAAAGGTATAAATGATGGACATTGCCGTGGTTGCATCAATGGTCGTAGCTCTGGATTAGTAACAAAATTTGGAAGTGTTTCTGCACTTTTGGATGTTGTTTCTTTGATTACTGGCCTTTTCTCCGAATTAGTTGCCAAATGTTTAAGCCTTTATGTAGTTTCAATAACTGTTTCTTCAATTGTACCATCTAGTGGCGGAACGGGTACATCTTCAACAGTTATCATGTCGTCAGTTGATGGATTGTTGACTGCTTCAAGTACAAATGGAGCTTCAGTTGTTTTTGTTCCTTTTCCGTTTCATGTGTTCTTTGCATTAGTGGATGGCGCCATTGTTAACACCTATTTCCTTATGAGGTAAGGCTTAGTGTGTCAACAAGATACTAGAAGTAATCTAGCTTTAGGAGGGCGGAGTGTTGCCGATTGATTTTTACCCTTGGGAAATAATCCCTGCTGACCCGGTTCACAAGTGTAGAAACTTGTGGGGTGGCTTAATCAATCTGTCATCCGTAGAGCGTAAAAGTGCTAGCCGGATGACTTTTAGTGAGAGAAAGTAGAGAGAGAAAGAGAAGTGAAGTCTCAGCTCTCAAAGTTGTCAGAATGTCTGAACTTTGTGAAATAACGACCCAAGGAGTCTATTTATAGTGTCAGATACACCAGATTGTTCGGGGACACGTGTCAGATGATGATACATTCTGTTATTCGTGATCCGAAATTTATGCTGAAGGTGGCATTCTCCGGCCAGGGCTTACGCACTAGGCAGCCTTCAGGGCTTACGCATGACGGAGCAGCCTGTACAGCGGAGAATGCTGGACGGACAACTCCACAAAACTGTTGTTTCCAGCCTTCCTGATGCTACTTTTATGCAACCATTATGCCTTTTATGTGTGTATACGATAGGATACACCATTATGATGATACAGCATTCTTAAGGTTATGGAAAAAATATCTAGACACAAAGCTTCTATCAGCTCCGGAATCGAAAAGTACATAAACATGTTGATTATCGAGAAAAAACGTACCCGTGACTAGCTTAGGATCATCACGAGCTTCACTGGAGTTAATGTTGAAAGCTCTTCCTCTTGCAGGTTCATTAGTCTTACTAGCAGTCGGGCAATCCTTCCGGAAATGACCTTCTTTTCCGCACCCATAACACACGTTCGTACCGGTCTTACACTCAGCAGCCAAATGTCCACTCCTCTTGAACTTGTCACACTTTCTCAAACAATCCCCCGGATGATGCCTATTACACTTAGCACACAACAGAAACTTTACCTTATAGCCAGAATTAGCATTTGGGGTTACAGCATTACTCTTAGCAGTATCTTGTTTCTTAAAGGGCTGCTGATTGTAATTCTTCCCTGAGTTATTGTTATTGTTCCATTTCCTCTTATTATCATGAGTTTTAGTCTCATTTGAGGCAGGAGTCTTTCCTCGCTGTTCAACTTGATCGATTAACTCACTAGCCAACTCTACAGCTTCTTGTATAGTTCTCAGCTTCGAAGTAGTCACACCACTTTGAATCTTCTCGGTCAAACCGTTCGCATAAAGAGTGATCTTATGGCGTTCGGGAGTAACCATATGTGGACACATGAGGGCCAACTCAAAGAATCTCTTGTTGTAGCTAGTCAAATCAGTACCCACTAGTTTCAGGTTTCGGAGTTCTCGCTCCATCTTAACAGTTTCAGTGTAGGGACAATACTCTTCTATCATCCGTCGTTTCAAATCCTCCCATGGAGTCTCAAAAGCCTGATCCATACCTACGGAATTTGCATAAGTATTCCACCATGTCAAGGCGCCATCTGATAACTTAGAAGTTGCAAACTTCGTTCTATCCGCATCTCTACAACCACTGATACGGAAAAATGACTCGAGCTTCTCAAACCAACGAGTCAAACCAACTGGACCTTTGGTACCATTAAAAGAGCTTGGTTCACAATTCGAGAAAGTCTTGTACGTACACCCTGCTTGTCCGTTGTTCTGGGTATTGGTCGTATCCTGGTTTCGCTGATTCGTAGCGTTCACATTGTTGCTGTTGGTTCCATTACGGAGTTCTGCCACGGCCTCGGTCAATCCTTCGGTAATCCACCGACGAACATCAGCTTGGGAAACTTGCTTGGGCGGCATTATCTTTCTGGTCAAGAAAATACATTCGGTTAGTGTCAATGAAATCGATATATAAAATATACTAGCAACAGAACGATGCATAGTAACTAATATTAAATCACAACGATTCTAGTAGCTCTAGTGATATGTAGTAGCGATACATAGCGTTTAGTAGTAGCAGTAGTATGAACAATGTACACTAGTAACATTATCACTAATTAGCAATAGTAGTAGCAACACTAAACATAAATCGTCATTAATAACCCAATACTTAAAGAAACAAACTCTTCGTTCAATAATCATGCATAACCAACGAAAGTAACATATTTCTCATGTCATAAGTAAAACCACGTAAGTAAAGCCACATCTAACAATGTATGTGCGAGCATCATATAATAAACAATAATAATCAAATAATGTTCAATAGCGTGGAACAAGTCTAGTCGAGCGATCTCTATTTGCGTTTCTGGAGTTCCTTCAACAAGTACTAGACCATTCTATCCAAATTTTCGACTCGCAACGTGAGGTCACTAGGGTTGTTGTCATTAGCAGCAGCAGTAGAGGTACTAGGTTTAGAAGTAGATGTAGACGCATCATAGGGATGGTAACGGCGACACATCTCATGTGACTGATTATCATAGTGAAAACTCTTATAAAATGGGTTATTACGCCGAGCAGGTCCTTTCGGTATCCTACGGTGGCCTCTCGGTCTGTAGGGGCTAACATAATTGGGTTTAACAAAAGGTGACTGGGGTGAATCGGGTACATCAGGTTCGGATTCGGATTAGGGCTCCGATTCTTCCTCAGAATCCTCTGCCAGTTCCTTTCCTTTAGGCTCATTCTCATGCTCGGTTTCCATCTCGGGTTCCAATTCAGTATCATCCACAAACTCGAGTATCGTATTTCCTTGCGCTTGCACGGTTTCCTCGAATTTCGTTTCAGAGTCGGTAAGAATGATAGGATTGGAAGAAGTCATCTAGCACTCAAAGAAAACACAAAGTTAGTCACTTAGTAATCATGCCATAATAGATATCAAGTAACATAGTAATTTATTTAACTAGGGTTCATGTAACTTAACAAGTCTATGGTTACAGTATAGATGCACTAGTTATCCTAACGTTCGACTCTCTAATACAGCCTAGTCTTAGGTAACCGATCTGCTCTGATACCAAATGTAATACCCCGTCAGAATCCACTAACGGAATATTAACTCCTGGTCCCACAGTTTAGCGGTCACGCCCTCTATATGAGACGTTTCCGAAAAGTATTCGCATTAATCATTAAAATAAAGTCATTTATTAAAGAAAATGTAACTGGAAACATTTGACATCAATGACTTATGTATATGAACCCAAACATCTTAAAAGAAAACTGTTTAAAAGAAAACTGTTTAAATAGATTTTAACAAACGGCTAATTGGTGTCATCTCAAGACATCTCAAAATTTAAGTGATAAAATAATCAGAAGCATTGCTTTAGCCAATTCGTACAGATTTGTAAAACATTACAGACTCATCAGGTTTTGACCATCAATCGAACATATCATTTAGACGAGCATTTATCTCATTGGAAATCACGTTCTCGCAAGTTTGCATACAAATGAAACATGTCAAGTAACATATAAAATATCATATTCCAGAAGATAAAAGTCTAAATCAATTCCTAGTTCATTCTAGAAATTTTTATGTGAACTTAAAAATAGATTCAGCTTACTTTACAAATCAAATATTCGTTTTATCATATCGGGAGCATTACCTAACCTTTCGACGCAAATCTTTAGTCCAAATTGCATAACTTTTCACAAGGAATACATTAGTACACTTTATATAAGCTAAAACACATAGCATGCAACTCAGAAAATTCGGATTTCATGCAAACTCTAACGTAAACTTCGATTACGCATATCTTGAGCATACGATAACGAAATCATGAAAATCGGAGTCTAAAATTAATAAATTTTCGATATCTTTCTAATTAAACATATTACAAAGTCAGATCTCATATCAATTTAATCAGATCATCAATAAAAAAATTCTTTTTTCAATCAAACAACGTTAATTACGCAATCAATCAACAATTAACAACACTAGACATCATTAATTGAGCACAGACTCTAATACACTATGTAATTGATGAAAAATTGAATTAATAAAGTTAGGGTTACTAATTATACCTCAAACGATTAAATTGCACACACTAACTTATAGAGAACGATCAAAGGAACATCTTTCGTGTACGGGGTTTCTTCAAAAATCAACTTTTGATGGTGTTCTTGGGTGGTGATGGCCGACGGCTTCAAGGGGGGTGGGGGAGAGCAAATTTTCGATCAAAAAAAAGAAGGGAATGAGGGTTCACAAATTTCCATTTTCTTTTATATCCTAGTTTAGGGCCCTAATTAGATAATTAATGACCAACTTAGCCCAAAATAAGTCCAAAAGGGAAAGGGCGAAGGGGGTTCGGCCATAGGGCCCACTAGGGTGGTCTCGTGGTCCGTTTCGTTGCTGTTAATCGCACCGGGTCTCCGGAACATTAACTAGTCGTTGAAATGCAATCACCGATTTTAATTCATTATGTAGCGACCCGACCAAATCATGTTTGACGGCGCCGTCTACGTAGGTCCCATTACATGGTCATAAGTCTTTAAGACAAAGTTTGACCGAAAATATATCGCATTCATTTCATAAGTGTGGATGTTTCAAAGTTTACAAAAGTAGTTTCCATAACTAGTGCATAACGATGTTTAAAGTACAAATGAAACACGTGCGACACAGTTTAAAGTAGTCAAAAGACGCTCCACATATGCAAGTGCACTCAACATCCAAAGCAAGTATCAAAAAGAAAGTGCGGAAGCATGTATCACCTAAAGATCAAGGACCTGAGAAAAACATAGAAATCTGTCAACGAAAACGTTGGTGAAATCATAGGTTTAAATAAGTAAGTGAGTAAAAGTAAGTCGAGCCACAAGATTTGTAACATTGATAAATAGTAATACATTCTAAAAGTTAATATTCACGAGCACCCAATTATTAAGGCTTAACGTTCCGTCCGTTGAACCCCATTAATAGTGCTAGAACAACACTGTTTCTCGAAAATATATTTCATCCGTAGACGGTAGCGAACCGTCCAAGATGAGGGTTTGTCAAACCCATATGGCCATACAACATAAGTTCACGCCTACACTTACACCCTGCAAGTGTAACTAATGATAATCGAATTGAGGATTTTGTTCTAAACTCGTTTGTAGAATGTTTGTTTTCATGTACTTGTGTTCACTTGGTTAAAAGAAGCGTTTATGTTTTCTCATCCCAAAAGTAAGTTCAAAGAGTAAAAAGTGGGACTATGATCTCACCTTGAGTGCAAGAGTAATAAAGTACTTCAACAAGTAAACGCGTACAAAGATAAAGCTAGTCTTGACCTAAACATATAGGTTGTATCAATAACGGTAAACACGATAGGTCAACGATGTTCAATTAGTCCTATGGCTCGTTATGACTTGATTATGTAGCATGCGAATCAAATTGTCAAGTTTCATGCAAGATACAAGTATAGAAACAAGTTAGAAAGATTGCATAATCATTTGGTTAAGTTTGACAAAAAATCAAACTTTGGTCGGTCAAAGTCAACGAAAAAAGTCAACACGTTCGGGTCGGGTCCCGAACTATTTTTCTGAAGTTTTTATTCATATATAAGCATGTTAGAACATGTCTCATGTGAATCGGAGGTCCATATCGTGCCAAACATTTTCCATATTTTGACCATGGAGGTCAGAACCTGGACACGTTATATGTCGCACCGCGACCCAAGGCTGTCGCGCCGCGGCATATAACGGGTGCTGGTACCTGGTCAGTCTCAAATGTTCAAGTCTTTTTCCGAACTTTGAACAAACACAAAACACAAACCGTAAACAGTTATGACTCGCACCTTATGTCGTTGGAAAGCTCTTTTGACAAGGAAGACAACTAAGCACATTTCACCAGCCAAAAACATTAATTGCAATAACTGACTTTTCAAATCGAATGATCAATCAATGCACACATTTAATACTCAAATTTGATAAGTGCACATTTATGATTTGGGCATTTAATGCATACATACAACACGCCGTTTTGTAGGTAATCGAGAATACAATACAACTAACTACTTACTAACAATAATTCATGGCATTCAATGCATCAAATATTCATTTCAAGCTTATCAAACCCTAACCCAAATTCACCAAAATCACTAATCAAGTTTATGGAGTTTTCTCAAGCAACCTACACATCAAATTGAAGCTAGTGATACTAGGAACACATTTAATACATGCATTTATAACATTTAACATCATTCAAACAACCAAATCACCAAATCAAACACACCAAAGTTTATGTTCATGCTAGTTACTTCAAATAACAAAATCGAACATATAAATCATATATTCATGTTAGACTTGAGCCATAGACACTAATTAACAACTTTATAAGTTAAAAACATCAAGAACACAAAATCTAGTGATTTTAGAAAGTTACCCGAATGTAATGAAATCGGTATGGAATCGAAGAGGAAGTTGCAAGGATTCCAAATATGTAATTTGTTTTGGTTGAAGCTTGATCGATTTGTTTTAGATGATGAATTCTTGTTTGAAGATTTGAGAGAAACTTTGAAAGTAATTAGAGAAAATGGAAAAGAAATGGAAAAGAAATGGGGAGGTGGGTTTGACTAGTCAAAAGCTAGTCACCTCTTTGGTATTTTAGCAAAACTAGTCCCTCGAGTTCAGTTTGCGCGTGTGTAAAATTACCTAAACAAAATAATTTAAAACGCGTAATAACGGGACATGTTATAAACATATAACGGAGTTTAAAATAGTATAACAGAAAAAGGCGGGATGTTACACATTAAATAAATAATAAATTAAAAATAATTTTCTTAAAGTCAATAATTATCGAAAATAATTATTGTGTCGTTTTTCTGAGTTCCGTATACTGAAAAACTTTCTAGACGATAAAGTTAATCGTAACGTTTTAGTTATTTCGCTAACCGAAATAGGTTCGTAAATTAATATAACATATTAATTCAAACATTCCTCTAATAAGTATGTATTTAATTTTATTAAACACACAAATCTAAGTAATCTCTGTTAAATACTTAACGGACAATTAACGATAGTAAACGAAAAAAGTCGGGTTGTTACAGTATACACATAGATGCATAAATATTCCACTCACCTTTAACAACTTGAGCTAAACGCCAACACTTGAGCTTCGTTATCAACAAGACTCAGGTCACCTATCAAATACGCATATAACAAGCTAAATCAAACATAGATCTAGTGACCCAAAGTGGCCTAAGTGCAATTTCAAACCAAATTGCACTAAACTTTTCCAACTAAATCAATCAAGACCCAAATACCCCACTTAAGCCCTTTTAAAAATCATAATTCAGCTTTTTGCCCTGTAGATAGGCGTGTCGCAGCCTCTTGGCCCCCGGCTCAGCTCCTAGTGTAAATTGGCACAGTAGGTATCTCAAAACCATCCTTCAGCTCAAGGCAGGGGGCGCGGCGCGACCTTTCCTCCCTGCGGCGTGGCTCTACGTGTAAAATTATATCAGAAGATTTTCAATAATTTCACCATCAGATATGGCGTATAGCCGCATCGCGGCTCTCACTGGCATTAACTTTTGGGTTTTAAAGTCTTTAACTCAAATTTAGTGGCACTTTTGAATGCACCCAGGCTTTAGTGTCACCTTTCAGCTTTTAGTGGCACTTTTACCGATGACATCTGGAACGTCGTTACTCACCTAAAATATGAGGTGTTACAAATCTAATGTTGGTATTTTAATCAGACATAAGACAAAACAGAAAATAAAGAGATTCTGCCAAATTATAGTTTCTGTGTTTATAAGATAAAGCCGGCGGCTTGGTCAACGAAGTCGGCGGGTTCGTTGATTTTGTTGAATAATTCTGCCGAATACTTTTTAAATTGATCTGAGTATAAATTATAATCGAAAATTAAAACTACCAGATAAAGCCGGCGGCTTTGGTTTATGAACCCGGTGGCTTCATATCCCAAATCTGGGTTTCTGATTACTTTCATACAGTTCGAATGTTTAGGCAATTGATCACAAAGTGTTACAAAATTCAAGAATATGTAAGGCTATTAAAACATAACTAAAGTAAAAAAAATAAAAGATAAGAATTAAGATAAAAAATCATAGCGACATGAAAGAGTTTGAAAAACAAATGCTTGGTTAATGAACTTGAATGTTTAAAATAAGCAAAACCCTAACTAAATCGTATTTTTACCCTGAATGCAGAGTAAAACTGTTCTGGAATGAATAAGACTTACCCTAAGGCCTCTATTTATACTTTTCAAAACCGCCAACCCAAGCCGGCGGCTTCCCTCGACTTGGATTGGAGCCTACGTAAAACTTGAACTTGAAGAATACGTCGTATCTTTCCGTATCAAATAAGCCGACGGCTTCAGTGTAAAGTCGGTGGCTTGATTTCTTTCGAATCAAGGTGTAAATCTTTTCCAAAATTAGCTTGAACTTGGTTGGCAAGTAGACGAAATCGTGTGATCTAGGTCGGCGGCTTCAAGCTAAAGCCGACGGCTTTGCTGTGTTTTTCTTGGTCGCTAAGTTCATCAATTTTTTCGATCAAATCTGGAACATTCTGGATTCCTTCCTAGAAGCCGGCGGCTTTATAGCCCTCAGGCCGGTGACTTCATCTTATTTTCTGCATTTTTGACTGTTTTTGTTCCTGTTTTGTGCATAACTCAAACAAAATATTAAAAATACCTATTTTCCCGTTTTTACCCATTTTAGTGTATTTTATCATTGAAATGACTTTAAAATACCAAGATAACTTCTCAAAATGTTATCAAAATATTGTATAATTTAGGAGTTATCATTGCTTTTAAGTCAATAATCTTAACTATGAAAACGTAAAGTTGATGGAGGGATATCCGAAGTATACAGATAAAAAAATATTGACTAAAATATTAGCTTGGAAGGTAATTATGTTTATATTAAAGCTATGATTAGAATAGTGTAGATCTGGTTGGATAAGCCAATTACACAGACCTACTTCTCTTTAGACTCTCAGAGTTCTCGTTGAGTAGTGAAAAGTATGTCACTTGGTCCTATAATTGAAAGGTAACTGATATCGGCTAAAAAGTCACGTTTTCACCCCAGTATTAAGGCCCAAAAACAAGAAAGATTCGAACTTTGTTGGTAAAATACCACTTCATCTGTTAGAATTAAAGAACAAGTAATTACGAAGACGGTGCAAAAAGAATCAAGAGAATCGGAGCTAAAACAAAGATTCTAGAGCGAAAACAGTGAAAGACAAGAAATCAAGTTACGATCCAGGGAACCAGGAAAGCCAAACGGCCTGCCTGACTAAAAAATGGCCAGGATAAACGACCCCTGCAAATGGCCTGGCCTGGCAAACGGCCGCTGCAAACGGCCTGCCAGTCGTTTGCAGGCAAAATTCTTGCTTATTTAAAGGGTCTTTGTCATTCATTCCAACACACACTTCAATTCACTTCTTTCTCTCTCTTGTACAATATTATTCATACTTTCAAGGTATTCGACTCCGTATGGGAAACCTAGTACCCGGATAAGAACGCCAAAGATTGTATTAGGAGTGGTATGGAGTTTGAAGTTGTCACTTTTGTATTTGGAACTCGTTTAATCTACGAGTACTTCTATCCTTTATCTTTATATAATGTCTTCTATCATTATGTTCTGTGATATTGTTGCCATGCTTAGTGAGTAGTTATCTTTAGTGTATGCTATGATATAAGCAGTTATAATGCCGAAATAATGTTATGGTTTGTGTATGTTGTTGAAATGATTTCCGATTATGCTTTAAACTCAATCGCTTTTCCAACTAATAGAACGTAGTTATTTGCTCTGTTATTGGGAAGTCGCGAACTCCGATTCAGAGTACACTATCTGTGTCACCCCTTGGAAAGTGAAGTCTATAGGATACAACTTACGATCGACTGAGGCACACCGGTTGTAGTAAGTCTATCGAGCTTTGGATTCCGACTGAGGACTCTTTCGTAGTGAAACATCTGACTAGACCCTTCGTACATTGTCGGTACTAGACCATACTAGTGTAGTCACCAAGCATATAAACTTCGTATGTGCATGCTGAAGCACATCAGTTGTTGTAAGCTGTACCTCTGCTAAGTAAGGCCATGGAACCCGGTCAGTATTGATTAGTACACTACACCATAATGCGGTCTCAAGCATTGCACCCTGCTTGAGGGATTCTTAGTAAATTAAGGAACTGTTTGTTTAGACACATAAAGGATTGAACCGTTAGGATAGCTGAACGTGTTCATGGAAGTCAACCTGAGTTGGCCATGGTGTTCTTTATGGTTGAACTCTTTTCAAAGGGCCTAACTATCTTTTAAAACCAATCATTAATGAAAGCATTGAAACACATCACGTATCTTGGATATGGTAAACCATGTATTCTATTATGCTTAAGAAAGTTTAGACCTTTGTGGAATGTTAATACGTCACCCAACCGAGTCGCTCAATTGGATTAGCCATCTGAACGTGTATGCCTGTAGTCAGACTACACGGGCGTCGGGGGTAAGGGACGTTGATGTCTATTTAGAATCTTCAAGCCTATCGCATTACCCAGTGACATGTCTTACGACAGGGGCGTTTAGGACTAGTGTAATGAATACAAGGCCTCTGCCTATTCATGAGCCAGCATTCCATAATCTCGGAAAAATAACTGATGAAATCATAGTATGCACTTACTTTAACTTTATCTGAATTACGAATTTTATCACTAAGTGTAGGATCCCAACCCAAATAAACACTAGACAAATACTCCTAAATCTTCAACTAAAACTCCTAAGTGTGGGATACACTAGGAACATTGAGGACAATGTTCGTCTAAGTGTGGGATGTTGGTGTAATCTTTTTATGCTGTATTAAAATAACTCATTACGAAGATCCCAAGCTCTTAAGCCATATTTCAAAATTTTTTACAAGAGAAACCCTTTCCGAAAAAGTATTTTTGAAAACCTGAAACGCTTGTAATAGAGCATTGCATGACTAAGGCATTATCGACCTAAATTGATTATGGTGAGGCACCCAAATAAGACCAGCATTCATCTTTAATGTTTCACTGTTTTCCATTGAGAGTGCCGATGTCTGCGCTCAGAATTAGAACTTGCTTTAGATATACATTTCCAAAGAAGCGAAACTGATTCGGTTATAATTAGAAGAGCTAGCCATTTGTCAAAAAAATATCCTTTCGCACCTCCACTACTTCTACTCCACCACCACATCCACATCATCTTTACTATCACTCAAAAAATCCAAAAAATGAGATTCCTTCCGAAAACCCGATGTTATAAACCTCTCAAGTATCATGGCAAAGGTCTTGAAAAAGTTTACTGGCAAAAAGTTTCTGAAGATGAAATCTCCCTTAAAAAAAATTAAGTTCTGAAAAAAGGAGCAGAACTTATAAAGAGAAATGCGGAGAAGAACTTGACCGAAAATGATTATCAAATGAAGAAAAATTTCAAAAGTGCTTCTCAAACATTTCAGCACTCCTATCTATCCGAATAAAAGTCTGTATAAAGACTATATTATCTTTTCTCTCACCCCTTAAAAATAACTTCACTACCACCACAAAATTCCTTTCCATCATTGACAAATAACCTAGAAGCTGAGATTACTACCGTTCTCACATTAGTAGTAAGGATTTGAGTCTTTATCAAGCCTATGATGATGGGTGTAGCATGACTAGCTATGAGTGAATTTATTTCTTAGATTTATAGGGAACCCTATACACTTGTGTGATTTGAGTGACCCGGGAAAGCTAGCCTATGTCATGTAACCTCCTCGAATGCTTGTAGAGATAGTTTCAATCATAACATAGATGACTCACCTTATTTTTCGCTCTTATAATAAAAAGCAAACCACTTAGGCTATTAGAAAAGAAACTTTGAAAATATTTCTTAAGGTAAAATGAGAGTTTGCTTGAGGACAAGCAAAGTCTAAGTGTGAGATATTTGATATTGGCTAAAAAGTCACGTTTTCACCCCGGTATTAAGGCCCAAAAACAAGAAAGATTCGAAATTTGTCAGAAAAATACCCACTTCGTTGGTTAGAATTAAAGAACAAGTAATTACGAAGACGGTGCAAAAAGAATCAAGAGAATCGGAGCTAAAATGAAGATTCTAGAGCGAAAACGGTGAAAGACAAGAAATCAAGTTACGATCCAGGGAACCAGGCAAGCCAAATGGCTTGCCAAAAGGCCTGTCAAACGGCCTGCCTAGCTCAAAAATGGCCTGCCAAACGGCCAGGATAAACGTCCCCTGCAAACGGCCTGGCCTGGCAAACGTCCCCTGTAAACGGCCTGCCAAACGGCCTGCCAGCCTTTTGCAGGAAAAATTCTTGCTTATTTAAAGGGTCTTTGTCATTCATTCCAACACACACTTCAATTCACTTTTTTCTCTCTCTTGTACAATATTAGTCATACTTTCAAGGTCTTCGAATCTGTGCAGGAAACCTAGTACCCGGAGAAGAACGCCGAAGTTTGTATTAGGAGTGGTCTGGAATTTGAAGTTGTCACTTTTGTATTCGGAACTCGTTTAATCTACGGGTACTTCTATACATTATCTTTATATAATGTCTTCTATCATTATGTTCTGTGATATTGTTGCCATGATTAGCGAGTAGATATCTTTAGTGTATGCTATGATGTAAGCAGTTATAATACCAAAATAATGTTATGGTTGGTATATGTTGTTGAAATGCTTTCCGATTATGCTTTAAACTCAATCGCTTTACCAACTAATAGAACGTAGTTATTGGCTCTGTTATTGGGAAGTCGCGAACCCCAATTCAGACTACACTATCTGTGCCACCCCTTTGTAAGAGAAGTCTATCGAATACAACATAAGATCGACTGAGGCACACTGGTTGTAGTAAGTCTATCGAGCTTTGGATTCCAACTGAGGACTCTTTCGTAGTGAAACATCTGACTAGACCCTTAGTACATTGTCGGTCCTAGACCATGCTAGTGTAGTCACCAAGCATATAAACTTTGTACGTGCATGATGAAGCACAGCGGTTGTTGTAAGCTGTACCTCTGTTAACTAAGGCCATGGAACCCGGTCAGTGTTGATTAGTACACTACACCATAACGCGGTCTCAAGCATTGCACCCCGCTTGAGGGATTCTTAGTTAATTAAGGAACTGTTTGTTTAGACACATAAAGAATTGGACCGTTAGGATAACCGAACGTGTTCATAGAAGTCAACCTGACTTGGCCATGGTGTTCTTTATGGTTGAACTCTTTTCAAAGGGCCTAACTATCTTTTAAAACCAATCATTAACGAAAGCATTGAAACACATCACGTCTCTCGGATATGGTAAACCATGTATTTTATTATGCTTAAGAAAGTTTAGACCTTTGTAGAATGCTAATACGTCACCCAACCGAGTCGCTCAATTGGATGAGCCGTCTGAACGTGTATGCCTGTAGTCAGACTGCGCGAGCATCGGGGTTAAGGGACGCTGCTGTCTATTCAGAATCTTCAAGCCTATCGCATTACCCAGTGACATGTCTTACGACAAGGGTGTTTAGGACCAGTGTAATGAATACAAGGCCTCTGCCTATTTATGAGCCATCATTCCATAATCTCGGCAGAATAACTGTTGATATCATAGTATGCACTTAGTTTGGCTTTATCTGAATTACGAATTTTATCGCATTTACTTCATCTGTCTTATAAATTAGAAAAACCCAAAATTAGGTAACCACTACTCCTTCATAACTATCTTAAGCTTTAATATAGGTTCGATTCTACTGATATCTTAAAAATACGACTCTAGGTCATACTTCCCTTACTCATAATAAGGAGTAGTACGATTTAATTAAAACAGTACCCCCCTCTTGGTGGTTGATTCAGACGTGTTGCGACCTAACAACACCGCACAAATAAAACCGTCCATTTCGGCCATATCAGTAACTATATCTCGGAGGTTATCCTTAGTAAAGTACTAGATTTTAGTAAGTTGACTTCTAATCCTAACCCTCATTATCAGTTTAGGTAACTGGATAACAACGTGCCGTGTTGAGTGAACATTAATCACAAACGGAAGGAGTCTGTCGGGTCAATCTGAGAAAACATTAATGTAAACTAACAACCATTTCATCATACTAATGAGATCATACCAATCTAAACATTATACAACATTACAGTTGATATACTGAAAGTAGAGCAGATAGAAACCTAATAGATACCTGAATAGTTGATATGACTTAATCCAAGGGCAACAATCAAACAAGAACATGCAATAGGTTTGGGTCACACAGTTAAGGCACTAACTAGATCTTAATATCTCCTAAGAGGTCTCTTTGTAATAATCAATAGGCATACTAGTTCATTCATGTCTCAATTCCTAGGTTCCGTGTCCTAAAAGCGAATAAGATGCCTCTCAGGAACTTCGGCCATACCGAGTTCATAGAATCTTCAGATACTGTATAACCAGGGGTCTTAATCCTATGAAGTAGCTAAGTTCATATAGGTGGAAAAGTCCTTATCACAACCTATGTTGGTCAATCCTTAAGATGCTAGCATACAAATCTATCGGGGTTACAGATTCAGTATAACAACAGTAATCGTACTAATTTAACATAACTACACTAATCCAAACTTCTATCATGGCAACATACAGATTAATTAAGCTAACATGACAATAACAGAATGCATTATTAAACATAAATGATAACAATATATGTTTAATTAATAAGACAAGTGTTTCGGATAAAAACCTGAAAAGGCCGAAGAAATCTTCCCGAGATCGCAGGGACTCGCGGGGATATCCTCTGGATAATAAAAGCTAAGCTAGCTACTACTAAAAACTAACTAAAATATTTAAATTCTAAATTGAAGTACAAACTGAGTGTGTGTAAAAATGAATGCAAATGGCCCCTTAAATAGGCACAAATTTGGATGGATAGGCTGGCAGGTCGTATGGCAAGCCGTTTTCATAGGCCGGTGGCATGGGCAGTGAAACGACCCGTCCAAATCCCTTTAGACGTAGTACATCATTCATCGATTACATTTCGAGGTATTAACCTCTATATGATATGTTTTACAAACATTGCATTCATTTAAAAGACATATTGTATATAAATTCAAGGTTTTTGACAACTGATGACTTATACGTCGACAATCATCATAAATAATATTTTACAACAATATATCTGTGACGATACTCAAATATGATACACGGTGATGATTTTGAATGCAACGTCTTTTAAAATATGCCATGAACGACTCCATTCAATATCTTTAAAATGTGCAAATGCACAGCAGAAGATTTCTTTAATACCTGAGAATAAACATGCTTAAAAGTGTCAACCAAAAGGTTGGTGAGTTCATAGGTTTATCATAAACAATAATTTTTCAACAATATTAATAGACCAAGAGATTTCATTTCTAAAACAACATACAGGAATCACGTCTATATAAAATCATTCTCACGAAAAGTTGCCTGGTAACCGATATTAACAAAAATGCATATAGAATAACCCCAACATACAGGAATCACATCTGTAAAATAATTGAAGTACTAAAACATTCTAATTCTCAGAATAGGGCGTGTTAATGTCCATGGATCTATCTTTAGAATTCACGTCAATTAGTGTCGATTATAATGTACACTAATTCTTAGGCTACTAAGCAAAAACAGGGGTATCCGGTATAACAATTCAGTTGTAGAATGTTTTTAAGGTACTTGTGTCTATTTCGTCAAACATTTATAAAATTAGTATGCATTCTCATCCTAAAATTTATAGCAAAAGCTTGTAAAAAGGGGACTATGAAAACTCACATAACAATATTGTGGTTCAATATTGCAGAAAAATATGTAGACGCAACGATAATGATAAGTGCAGAGTTGGCCTTTGATTCACGAACAATACCCCCTAACATTACCCATAACCTCCTTAGTTATAACCCATTTGAAACCCGATAAAAACACCCGTGCATCACCTCGTCGTAGTATTTTATCATGTGTTTATTAACAATAATAATATATATAAATACCGAACTATTATGTTGTGAAGAGATGAAAATAACATGTTGATAAAAAAAATCCGAGATAACGTACAAAAGATATGATAACTAATTTAGAAAAGTTAAAAACTAAAAATGGAATAGTTTAGCTTGTTAAACGGAGTGTTTGTAGGACTGTAATAAATAAAATCTTGAAGAAAATAAATCGTGAGCTGGAGTAAACGAATGATTGATATATTATAATATATCATGAAAATAATCAATAATTTGTGCGTGTGTGTTTTGTAGCCAATAAACTAAAAGTGTTTGTCTTATATATAACATACTATTCTCATCTTTTTCAATATTTGAACAGACTCTTTTCAATAAATTATCTCATATAAATTATCTTATATTATGTGAAACAAAACAAATAAAATAGATTTCAATACATTAACAGCAACTTACCTAACAGACCTAAATTTAATCTTATTGCTTGTTGTGTTAAAAAGAATTAAAAAAAAAAAGGATAGAACTATTAACAACTAAACTGACACCATATTATATTGATTTGAGTAAAAAAAACTTCAATATAAATAAGTTGTATCATATTAAATTCGTAAATTGTACCTCCTCGTCAGGTACAAGGAGTGCAATCACCCTTTCACATGATTCATGATTCTTTTCCGGTCTTGTTCCTCGACGTGAAGAACTTTATCTTGAGCCCAAGTTTGGCAATTGTTGGTTTAAAATCTTGAATCATGATAATTCTAGAATCCATGAATGCATTAAAGATCAATAAGTTACAACAAATTAGGTACTCTGTGAGTTCCACTACTATCAAGTATTGTGTTAGTTCCCCTACTACTACATGGTAATTTAATGTTATATTTATTCAAATAATCATATCAGATTATCATTTGAAATATATATCTTGATTTTGGAAAAATGTGTTCCGACTGACCTACCTCTGACCCGCCTATTTTGCCACTTACACTGAGAAACCTCTAAAAATGGCTGGGTATGCATGGTGCAACAGAATCCAAACAACCTGAACGAAAAACAAACCAAACAAAATTATATCACCTCAGGATGAACAAACAACCTTCAAACAACAACAACAACAACAACAACAACAACAACAACAACAATACCACATGAGTGCTAGCCAAATGCAACCCTGGAAAATATGGAAACAAAGTCATAACCCATTGTGAAACCTCTATTTAGTATTGAGATATGAGGAACTAAACCAAAAAAAAGGGAAGAACACCAAAAATTCCAAAACCTGCACAAAAGAGTTACACATTCATTTTAGGGAAGTTCAATTATTTAAGTCTTAAAAAAACTCAAAATTATCAATTAAACGTTTAGGCTCTTTTTGATTAATTTGATTGACAAAATTTTAGGAAGTTGGTTCAGTATTTTTTTATAATATATTGTACATCCAATATATCTACTTACAGTCCAGTTTATATTAGAAAGTTATCGTATTATAGCACTACCATCTTCCATATACAACAATACAAAAGAATTAAAGAACCCATACACAAGAAAACTATACCTGTATTCTTTTTGTCAAAGCCTCCAAATCAAGATCGCTTCCCAAATCTATCTGGAACTACCGATATGCAGAAAAAAATAACAGTTGGACAAAATTTCAAGAGAAGGAACCAACAGTTGGACAAAATTTCAATAAAGCATACCTGGTCATTTTAGAATGCGAAATCAACTCGATGACCCAACTGTGAATCAACCCTACAAAAATTTAAGGTTTTTAATCTAATAAAGTAACGAACAGAAAAAAAATTCAGGGTTTTTAATCATGTATCGCTGGCACAAAATCAAAAATCCCAGGGTCAGATGATAATTACGCAGACAGAATCGATTCGCCTTAAACCGCAACGGCTCACACAAAATCTAATACCCTATGGTGAAATCAAAATGACCTCCACGAAGAACATAAACTGTAAATAAATTAGGGTTTCATAAGAGGAGTTGATGTAGATCGAGATCACTATGTAATACACACACATATAATACAAGTTTCCACTCTAAATGGATGAAAAGGTGATTCTTGCAAATAATCCAACCGAGTATTAATCGTTTTCACATAATACACGATTTCTGTAATTAAACCCATTGAATTCACAATAAATTTCAACACACAAAGTGATCTCGATCAAAGATGTATCAGCTATGCTTTGTAATTGTATCAGCTTTGTTTATAACCAATCAAAGATAGTTACTAATGCAGATAATAAATATACATATAAATATAAAACACAAATGTCAGGCTACAAATTAATAATACATATAAATTATCATACAATCAAATACCTGAAAAGTTCATAAAATACGTAAGTCAGTCTAGAAATTAATAAATATAGATACATAAATAATATACCTGAAACTAAGAACCCTAATCAAAGTTGGAATCGAAATTAGGTGATATCAGGAATTGAATTTAAAAAGTGATGAATCGTTAAGATTATTGGATTGAAAGCTTGATGCACTATTCGATTTGTTTGAAACGTAAATGGGTTTTGTTTTTAGGTATAAGATGAATATAATCTTGTAACTGAAAAGTAGCTTAGAGGGAGCCTTCGTTGGTAACTGATGTGGAGGAAAATTAGGGTTTTTCCTCATTGTGTGATGAACTGTGAGGATGATGAATTGTGCGTGGATACAAATGTATGGGAAGAAAATAACCCCTAATTCTTGGTCTGGAACCCGTGTGTTTTTTCTACTTAGGGCTAATTTTTTCTAATTAGATCCTAATCCTACAGATTGTCACGTGATTAAGGGAGGGATTCGAAATGGATGGCTAGGATTAGAGGTGGTCAACAAATTGGATGGCTAGGATTTAAAGTTGATGAGATTTTTCACTCAATTGTGCTTTTACTTTAAGTATAAGAGAGATAATACTTAAAAATATAAATCGTTTTGAATATATATATATATATATATATATATATATATATATATATATATATATATATATATATATATATATATATATATATATATATATATATATATATATATATGACAACATATTCATTATTTTTTTATATATAAAGATTTAAATAAATAATCTTATTATATATATTTTTTTATATATAAATAATGAAGGTTAGAAAGTAATCCTAAAACTTTAAAGTTGTTAAAAATATTTTACCTTTTATTATTATAAATTATAAAGTTTATATATAATATTTGGAGTGTTATGTCTTCTTAAAAACATATATATAATTATATATATCTAGAACCACTTTTAGAACGCGTTTCTTAGCTGTCATGACAAGGATAAATATTTTAACACTATCCTAAAATATGGAATTTTTTTATATATAAACTTTTATCATCAATTATTGGCACGGAGCATAAAATACAAGTTCATAAAAACAAGGGTTATAAAAGTCAAAAAGATGCCACATGTGGTTCTTATTACTTCATGAGATGTTGTAAGAATATGGTGGCTTAAGCCACGTTTAAATTTTTTTATTTATATTTATATTTTAATTATTATTATTATATTATTATATTTATTATATTATTAATATATTATTAATTATACTAAATGTGGGATGGAATGGATATATATGCATGTATGTCGATTCCTTTTCAAAAAGCAAAAACTCACGGATCTAAAACTAGTAGGGCAGCTCTTATCATCTTATGTACATGATTTGATTTTTTTTTATTAATTAAGTTATTATATCATTATATTATTATAATTAAATTATTATTATATTTTAAATATGATGTACAATTCTTTTGGTATATGAAATCTCGATGTCTAGGTCAATTCAATATCGAATAGAAAGGTAGCAATTCTTTTGGCACAGTCTTTTGGTATATGCAATTGAGAAGCCAATGTCAGATATATATATTGAAATGTCCCGTTCATATCAATTATAAACGTTTCATATTAATTTATTTCGTTGCGAGGTTTTGACATCTATATGAGACGTATAACAAAGACTGCATTCATTTTTAAAACAAATCATAATCTTTATTTTATCGATAAAGGTTTAAAACCATAACGTAGATTATCAAGTAATGATAATCTAAAAGATAACGTTTTAAACACGTCCATTACATAATGGTTTACAATAATATTACACATCGATATAAATCTCCGAACGCAGTTTTTAAACAATATATTACAAGCATGCTGACTCCAATTCTTGTCCTTAAATTAGCATGCAACAGCGAAAACTCTTAATAATCACCTGAGAATAAACATGCTTTAAACGTCAAAAAAATTGTTGGTGAGTTATAGGTTTAGCCTATATATTTATCAAATCGTAATAATAGACCACAAGATTTCATATTTTCATTTCTCATACACATCATGCATGCATATAGCAATCTGCATAAAAATCATTCATATGGATTGAACACCTGGTAACCGACATTAACCATAATGCATAGAATATCCCCACAGACATCGTCGTCTGTATAATAATAATCTCAAAGTATTAAAGCCATCCATAGACATGAATGGGGGGTTGTTAGGTCCAATAGATCTATCTTTAGGATTCGCGTCAATTAGGGGCCATTTCCCTAATTCTTAGGTTACCAGACTTGAAGGGTGATATTCGATTTCGATAATCCAACCATAGAATGTAGTTTCGCGTACTCGTGTCTATTTTGTAAAACATTTATAAAATTGCATGTATTCTCATCCCAAAAATATTAGATTTCAAAAGTAGGACTATAACTCACTTTCACAGATTATCAATTCGTCGAGAATTAGACCTGGCCACGGGTCGATTCACGAACCTATAACAAATATATACATATATATATATCAAAGTATGATCGAAATATATTCTCAACATATTTTATTACGTTTTAACGATTTAAATTTGTTAAGTTAATAGTCCAACGTTAGTAGTCCACAATTAGTTGTCCACAGTTAGTATTACAAAAATAAATCAATATATATTATCTCGAATCAATCCACGACCCAGTGTATACAAGTCTCAGACTCGATCACAACTCAAAGTAAATATATTATTTTGGAATCAACCTCAACCCTGTATAGCTAACTCGAACATTACCGCATATAGAGTGTCTTTGGTTGTTCCAAATAATATATATAGATGGGGTCGATATGATATGTCAAAACATTGTATACGTGTCTATGGTCTATCAAGATTACATAATATATGTTAGAATACATGTATAATACAATATAAGTTAGTTAAGTTATGATTAGTATAGATTTGTTACAAAGTTTCACGTAGCTAAAACAAGCAAAAATATCCAATTTTGTTTTACCCATAACTTCTTCATTTTAAATCCGTTTTGAGTGAATCAAATTGCTATGGTTTCATAATGAACTGAAATTTATGAAACTAAACAGAAAAAGTATAAGTTTATAGTTAGAAGTACAAGCTACAAGTCATTTTTGTAAGAGGTAGTCATTTTTGTCGAAAGAACGACATCTTGATGACCATTTTGAAAAATATACTTCCACTTTGAGTTTAACCATGATTTTTGGATATAGTATCATGTTCATATGAAATATCATTTTTCCAGAAAACAAACTTCAAATTCAAAGATTAAGATAGGTTTTATTTTTCTAACCCAAAACAGCCCCCGATTTTACTATAACGGCATATGTCCGGTTTTACGGTGTTCTTCGTGTTTCCAGGTTGTTAGTCATTAAATTAGAATATCATATAGATATAGAACATGTGTTTAGTTGATTTTAAAAGTTAAGTTAGAAGGATTAACTTTGTTTGCGAACAAGTTTAGAATTAACTAAACTATGTTCTAGTGATTACAAGTTATAATATTCGAATAAGATAGTTTTATATATATGAATCGAATGATGTTATGAACATCATTACTACCTCAAGTATAGTAGGTAAACCTACTGGAAATGATGAGAAAATAACTTGAGCTTCAGAGGATCTTTGATGGCTTGGAAGTTCTTGAAGTAGAATCATGACACGAAAACAAGTTCAAGTAAGATTACTACTCGAATTAAGATAGTTATAGTTATAGAAATTGAATCAAAGCTTGAATATGAATATTACCTTGAATTAGAAAGATAACCTACTATAAATAACAAAGGTTTCCTGATCTTATATGATTACTTGGAATGGATTTGAAAGCTTGGAAGTAGACTTGCAAACTTGAAAGTGTTCTTGATATGTTCTTGAGTAGTTATTTTGTAAGTTATTTTATGTTTGGATTTATGAGCTAGATTGATGTAGATTTTGATGAAGATGATGAAGAACACTTAGAACACCAAGAGAGAACTTGAGAGAGATGAGTTTGATGCATAAAAGTTGGAATGAAAATGTGTTTGTGGTAGGTGATAGAAAACGTGATTTAGGCCTTATCATATAGGCTCCATAAGTTTGTAATTTTGTGAGATATTTCATGCTAGTTGCCAAATGATGGTTCCCACATATTTTATGACTCATTAAGGGCTGCTAAGATCTGTTCATTGAAGTATATATACCAATAGTATGTACATCTAGGAGTTGGGTATTGTACGAGTACGAATACGCTTGCATACGAGTAGAATTGTTGATGAAAATGAATGAGAATGTAATTGTAAGCATTTTTGTTAAGTAGAAGTACTTTGATATGTGTCATGAAGTCTTTCAAAAGTGTACTAATACATCTTAATACACTATATGTATATGCATTTTAACTGAGTCGTTAAGTCATCGTTAGTCGTTACATGTACATGTTGTTTCGGAACCTTTAAGTTAACGATTTCGTTAAATGTAATTAATCCCATTATTATTAAATCTAATGAGATGTTAAATTGTTAAATTATCTTGATAACATGATGTACTAATGTCTTTTAATATGATATGTAAATATTAAGACGTTATTACAACGATAATTGTTACGTATAGATATCGTTTTGAATTTCTTAAGTTAGTAGTCCTGTTTTATCTATAAGGTTCATTGTTAATATACATAGTGAGATACTTAATTATAATTTCATCATGTTAAACATATATATATGTTCATATATATAAAATCATGTCATATACATGTTATAACGTTCGTGAATCATCGGACAAATTGGGTGGTCAAACGTTGACACTAAATTCGTTTCAGTTAATCAAGTTTTAACAAGTTTGATTGCTTAACGGGGAGGTGTAAAAGAAGGGAATTTGAAAAATGAAATACCCAAAGGGTCGGAGAAACACCTTAATATTCGGGAATACGGAACTCGATATAGAGGTGAAAGAATTTGGGTACCAAAGTTTGGAGATGTGAGAGAAATGGTACTTGGGGAAGCACATAAAATCAGATACTCAATACATCCCGGAGCGGGAAAGATGTACAAGGACCTCAAGAAATATTTTTGGTGGCCGGGTATGAAAGCCGATATTGCTAAATACGTAGGAGAATGTTTGACGTGTTTAAGGTCAAAGCAGAACATCAGAAACCATCAGGTCTACTTCAGCAACCTGAAATCCCAGAATGGAAATGAGAAAACATTACCATGGATTTCATTACTAAATTTCCAAAGACTACAAGTGGCTATGATACTATTTGGGTAATAGTCGATCGTCTTACCAAATCAGTACACTTTCTGCCAATGAAAGAAGATGATAAAATAGAGAAGTTGGCGCGATTATATTTAAAGGAAGTTGTCTCCAGATATGGAATACCAATTTCTATTATCCCTGATAGGGATGGCAGATTTGTTTCAAGGTTTTGGCAGACACTGCAACAAGCATTGGGGACTCGTCTAGACATGAGTACTGCTTATCATCCACAAACTGATGGGCAAAGTGAAAGGACGATACAGACCCTTAAAGACATGCTACGAGCATGTGTTATCGATTTCGAAAACAGTTGGGATCCACACCTACAGTTAGTAGAATTTTCCTACAACAACAGTTACCATTCGAATATTGAGATGGCTCCGTTTGAAGCACTTTATGGTAGAAAGTGCAGGTCTCCGATTTGTTGGAGTGAAGTGGGGGATAGACAGATTACGGGTTAAGAGATAATACAAGAAACTACCGAAAAAATCATCCAAATTCAACAACGATTGAAAACCGCACAGAGTCAACAAAAGAGCTACGCGGACAGTAAAAGAAAAGATATAGAATTTGAGATTGGAGATATGGTCATGCTTAAGGTTTCACCTTGGAAAGGCGTTGTTCGATTTGGTAAATGGGGGAAACTAATTCCAAGGTACATTGGACCATTCAAGATTATAGATCGTGTCCGACCAGTAGCTTACCAACTTGAGTTACCTCAACAACTCACGGTTGTACATAACACTTTCCACGTCTCGAATTTGAAAAAATATTTTGCTAAAGAAGATCTCACTATTCCATTAGACGAATTCCAAATCAACAAAAAACTTAAATTCATTGAAGAACCCGTCGAAATAATGGATCGTGAGGTTAAAAGACTGAAGCAAAACAAGATACCAAGTGTTAAGGTTCGATGGAATGCTCGTAGAGGACCCGAGTTTACCTGGGAGCTTGAAGATCAGATGAAGAAGAAATACCCGCACCTATTTCCAGAAGATTCATCAACACCTTCTACAGTTTAAAATTTCGGGACGAAATTTATTTAACGGGTAGGTACTGTAGTGACCCGAGATTTTCCATGTTTATATATATTAAATGAGATTGATATTTACATGATTAAATGTTTCCAACATGATAAGCAATCAAACTTGTTAAGACTTGATTATTTGCAATGAGTTTCATATAGACAATTGACCACCCAAGTTGACCGGCGATTCACGAACGTTAAAAACTTGTAAAAACTACATGATGTTATATAAATGGATATATATATGGTTAACATGAGATTATGATAAGTAAGTATCTCCATAAATATGTTAACAATGAGTTATATTTAACATGATAAAATGATAATTAAGAAAATCATTAAGTGTGTTAACAATGAACTACATATGTAAAAACAAGACTACTAACTTAAGGATTTCGAAACAAGACATATATGTAATGATTATCGTTGTAATAGTATTTTAACATATATATATATATATATATATATATATATATATATATATATATATATATATATATATATATATATATATATATATATATATATATGATGTTAAGATATATTTATACACCATGTTATTATGATAACATAAAAATTTAACATCTTATTTAAGTATTATAACAATGGATCAATTACATTTAACAAGATCGTTAACTTAAAGGTTCCGAAACAACACTTACATATAACGACTAACGATGACTTAACGACTCAGTTAAATGTATATACATGTAGTGTATTAAGATGTATTAATACAATTTTGGAAGACTTCATGACATATATCAAAGTACTTCTACTAAACAAAAATGCTTACAATTACATCCTCATTCATTTTAATCAACAATTCTACTCGTATGCACCCGTATTCGTACTCGTACAATACACAACTTCTAAGATGTATATACTATTGACATATACACTCAATCATCAGCTCCTTAGCAGCCCATGTGAGTCATTAAACATGTGGGAACCATCATTTGGCAACTAGCATGAAATATCTCACAAAATTACAAAAAATATTATAAATCATTCATGAATTATTTACATGAAAACAAACTTACACATTCTTTATATCTAATCCATATACCTGATGGAATTTAACAAGTTTCAAAAACATGTTCTTTTAGTTAAGATAATAACAAAACCAATTTGAATAAGTGTTAAAGCAAGCGGAAGCATAAGGTTAAATTCCATGATAATATCAAGTCTTGGATAAATACTTACATATATTTATATACATTAAGAGGGAAGATGAATTACCTCCTTAAGTTAATTGAGGGTGAGTTTGAAGAACAAGAAGATGAACAATTTGTGTAAAAGCCCAAGCTATTGTTGCACCAACACAACCCTTAATATAGTTTGTATTTAATGACACTTGATCACTTTCAAACCAAGCTTAGAACCCTTTCTTTTACACTCTAAAATCTGGACAGCAGCATACACCAAGGAATGATGATGAATGAAGCCTCAAAACAATGAAACCTCAAGAGATTATACCCCAAACTTTTTACCAACACCTAATACTATGGTTAGGATTTATTGACACTTGAAGATAAGCTTTCAAACAAACCCAAGAACCCCTCTTCTCACCAAAAACCTTCGGCTAGAATACACAGCAGAAAAGAAAAGGAGTCTAGTGCACTTGTCTTGATGTTTGAATGCATGTATATCTTCTCTTACTTGAGTCAAAGCATTGGTAACAATGTTAAGAATGTACATGAGGAGTTGTGTCTACTTGAAAGTCCTAAAACAAGCATGGGTAAGTCCCTTTTGTGCATACAAAACCGCCACCCATCAAGGAATAAAAAAACATGTAATTTTTTTTTATAAAACTTGTTATTTGTTTGGTTACTTTCATTTTATAAACCATTTTATAAAATATAACACAACTTAATTATTTAAAACCTATAAATAATTAGATCCTTATCATATAAATTATCCAAATAATTTATCTCAAGTAATAATATTTTAGAAACCCGATTTTCTAAAATCTAAGTATCGCGTATTTACTTAATGATCCAATCGTTAAACTTAAATACGTTTGAGGTGTCGGTAAGCTTGTTATTGGGTATGACCCGACTTGGATCATAACATATTAGCCACATTAATTAAATATGTTTCTCGGGCATATGAAAAATCTTCAATCTCCCACTTGCACGAGAAACATAAGAAATTAATGCAAGTGACGGATACCACCCAATGACCGTCCATCACCCCCAATATGTTATGACTTTATGCCATTAAATAACATCATCCCTTTCGAGTTCCCATCTCGAATATGAATAGGTGAATCTTTCATTCTATCCTTTCGTCCTAGATGTCATGTTAAATCCAAGAGACACAGAGTGATCACTCTCTTTTAGATTTAACTTTATCAGGACTTAGACATCTGACTCTCAACGAATAAGAGGGACAAATTCCATCTTGATTACATACATCCTAGATATATACTTTGTATTACACCTGAGCTCTTCCTTATGAACTACCATATTTCAGAATAGCGAAGGAAAGAATCAAGGCATAATACTTGGTGAATATCTGAACCCAATATGTATCTCAAGTCAGAGGATACAATGATATTTGCCTTTACTCAAGATTACATGTGATCAACCACAAAGGCTCCATTTAGTAAATATTGAGGGCGGGTCTTCCAATATTTGTATCCTACAAATATCTATGAACCTTGGTTGCAACCTTGCCCCACATTCATCCCGCGAATGTATACCAATCCAAGTTCATAATAGTCTAAACCTCACACTTGCTCCTACAAATGTGATCGACTACGGAATTTAGAATAATTACTTATTCATGGATAAAATATGCAAAATAGGAACATAACTCAAAATAAATTAATACCATAATTATATTAATGAGTTTGAACAATTTTGTTCCGTTACAATACTTAAAACAGATCATGACCAATCACTAGAATATCGAAGCCCTAAAGCACAAACATGTCCTGCATGTTTTGATCCATGTAAGAGCTTCGTGAGTGGATCCGCTATGTTAAGATCTGTGTGAACTTTGCGAATACATATCTTTCCCTTTTCAACTTCATCCCTTATGTAGTTGAATCTCCGCTCAATGTGACGGGTCTTTTGGTGAGCACGAGGTTCCTTGATTTGAGCAATCGCACCCTCGTTGTCACAAAAGATCTCAAGAGGGTCCTGAATGGAAGGGACTACTCCTAAGTCGTCGATGAATTTCTTCATCCATGCAGCCTCCTGTGCTGCCAATGAGGCGGCAATGTACTCCGACTCTGTAGTGGATAATGCAACAACATCCTGTTTTGAACTCTTCCAAGAGACCGCACCTCCATTTAACGTGAAGACATAACCGGATTGTGATCGAGAATCATCTTGATCAGTTTGGAAACTCGCGTCCACATAACCTTTTACAGCGAGTTCCTCCTCACCAGACCCATATATTAGAAACATATCCTTAGTCCTCCTAAGGTATTTCAATATACTTTTGACAGCAATCCAATGACTGTTCCCTGGGTTATTCTAGTAGTTGTCAGGCTTAGAGCGCATGACACATCCAGTCTTGTGCATATCATTGCATACATGATTGACCCAATGGCAGACGCATATGGGACTTTCTTCATTCTCTCCTGTTCATCTTTCATGGTGGGGCACTGAGATGAACTGAGAAGTGTTCCCTTTTGAATAGGTACCAAACCTATCTTAGAGTTCTCCATCTTGAACCTTGTCAAGATCTTTTCAATGTATGCACTTTAATTCAAACCTATCAGTTTCTTGGATCTATCCCTGTAGATCCCAATCCCCAAAACGTATTGTGCTTCTCCAAGATCCTTAATGGAGAAGCATTTACTTAACCAAGTTTTAACACCATGCATTGCCGGAATATCGTTCCCAAATAATAATATATCATCCACATATAATACAAGGAACATGATAGTGCTCCCACTAGCTTTCTTGTATACACAAGCTTCATCACCATTTTTAATGAAGCTAAATTTCTTGGCCTCCTCATTAAAAAGATGATTCCACATTCTAGATGCTTGTTTCAATCCGTAGAATGACTTCTTTAACTTGCATACCTTTTTAGGACACTTCGGATCAACAAAACCTTCAGGCTGAACCATATAGACATCTTCCTCAAGATGTCCATTTAGGAAAGCGGTCTTGACATCCATTTGCCATATTTCATAATCATAATGAGCAGTAATGGCAAGTAATATCCTAATAGACTTTAGCATTGCCACAGGCAAAAAAGTTTCATCATAGTCAACCACTTGAGTTTGAGTGAAACCTTTTGCTACAAGTCTAGCTTTATATGTATCCAAGTTTCCATGTATGTCGGTTTTCATTTTGAAAAGCCATTTACAATCAACTAGCCTTGAGCCAGTAGGTTGTTCAACAAGTTCCCAAACTTGGTTGTCATACATGGATTGCATCTCAGCGTTCATGGCTTCCTGCCATTTATCCTTATCAATCCTTGATAAAGCATCTTGGTAGTTTGTTGGTTCATCCAAATCAACCACGTAGAAACCATCCATGAGAAACCCATATCTCTCAGGAGGATTACTGATCCTACCAGATCTACAAACGTCTTATGTATTTTGATCATCCATTTGATCACTCTCAACATTTTCATGTTGAGTGCTAGTGTCAACCAATTGTGTATCATCTACTTGATCTTAAACCTCTTCAAGATCTATCTTCCTTTCACTATTTCCTTTCATTAGGAACTTAGTTTCAAGGAATTCAGCCTTTCGAGCAACAAATACATCTTACTCGGTTGGATCATAGAAATAGTATCCCATATCATCCTTGGAATATCTTATGAAGATACACTTTGTGGATCGAGCATTCAACTTATTAGGGACGTAGCGCTTAGGATAAGCTTCACATCTCCATACCTTTAAGTATGATAGAGATGGAGGTTTTCTAAACCACATCTCATGAGGAGTTTGTTCCACTTTCTTGGTTGGGGCCATATTTAGAATACGAGCCGCGGAGCATAGACAATAACCCCAAAATGATAGAGGCAACGAGCTTCTAGCCATCATAGATCGAACCATATCCATTAGGGTTCGGTTCCTCCTTTCAGAAATTCCATTAAGTTGGGGTGTTCCAGGAGGAGTGAGTTGCGAGATAATCCCACAACTTTTAAGATGATCTTGGAAAGCATCGCTTAAGTATTCACCTTCTCTATCGGTACGAAGTACCTTAATTGTCTTATTGAGTTGATTTTGTACTTAGTTTTGATATTCCTTGAATGCTTCAAAAGTTTCGTCCTTATGTCTTAACAAGTGGACATATCCGAAATGACTGAAGTCATCAATGAAAGTAACGAAGTATCTTTCACCATTCCTAGTCATGGGCTTAAAAGGTCCACATACATCCGAATGTATTAATCCTAACAAGTCTTTAGCCCTTTCATAGGTCCCTTTAAAAGGTGCCTTAGTCATTTTGCCTTGTAAACAAGATTCACATACATCAAATGAGTCTAGTTCATTTGATTTCAAAAGTCCATTCTTTTGAAGTGTATGCATTCGGTTCTTGTTTATGTGACCAAGACAACAATGCCATAAGTAGGAATCACTCAAATCCCTTTTGAGTTTCTTGGTGTTTGCATGGAATATTGAGCTATTGTATGATGTGTCATCATGAACCAGTTCATAAATACCATTCGAAGGCGAAGCCTTAAAATAGAACACATTATCTAAAGAAACATGGATATCATTATTAATGAAATTAAGATTAAAACCATATTGTTTCAAACGGGATGCAGAAATAATGTTTCGTGATAAATCGGGTGCATACAAAACATCTTTCAAAATAAGCTCCAAACCACTTGGAAGGTTTAAAATAAAGTCTCCTTGAGCTTACTACGTGCACCTTAGCTCCATTTCCCATGTAGAGACTTGATGTTCCAGCTACTTGTTTACTTCTTTTAAACCCCTGCATAGAATTGCAAATGTGAGTTCCACATCCTGTGTCTAATACCCATGTATTAGAAGAAGTAATACTAAGCTCAATGTATACCATATATACATTACCTGAAGTTTGCCCTGCATCCCTCTTTTCTTTCAACTCCTTTAGGTAGACCGGGCAGTTGCGTTTCCAGTAACCCATTTCACCGCAACCAAAGCACGGATCTTCCTTGGGGTTAGCTTTACCGGCAACCTTTTGCTTTTTGTTCTTGTTAGTTGGGGTAACCATATTTCCCTTTCCCTTGCCCTTACCTTGGTGGGTGGGTCCTTTCCTCTTAGCCGCCTTCGGCTTAGAAGTATTATTGCTTTTGGACCTGCCTTCATTGATCATAAACATGGGTGAAGCCCTTTTACCCATGCTCGCTTCGGCCGTCTTAAGCATGGCGTGTAATTCACCAATGCTCTTATCCCATCCATTCATGTTGTAATTCATCACAAATGTGTCAAACCTCTTTGACAAGGAATTAAGGATAAGGTCCGTAGCTAATTCATTAGACACGTTGCAGTTTAGACGGTTCACTCGATCAATTAGGCTTTTCATCTTAAGGACATAAGATGAAATGGATTGGGAGTCGTCCATCCGACATGCATGAAGCGCTCGAACCATTTTGAAGCGCTCGACACGAGCTTGTTGAAGGAACATCTCCTTCAACTGTGTGATCATGTCATATGCACTATGATGCTCAAAATCCTTTTAGAGTTCGGGTATCATAGTCCTAAGCATGAGGCAAGAAACTTGCACCGAATCGGTGCAATATTTCTCCCAATAAGCCATGCCTTCTGTAGTGACCCGAACTTTTTCATGTTTATATATATTAATTGAGATTAATATTTACATGATTAAATGTTTCCAACATGTTAATCAATCAAACTTGTTAAGACTTGATTAATTGAAATATGTTTCATATAGACAATTGACCACCCAAGTTGACCGGTGATTCACGAACGTTAAAACTTGTAAAAACTATATGATGACATAAATTGAAATGTCCCGTTCTTATTGATTAAAAACGTTCCATATTAATTGATTTCGTTGCGAGGTTTTGACCTCTATATGAGACGTTTTTCAAAGACTGCATTCATTTTTAAAACAAACCATAACCTTTATTTCATAAATAAAGGTTTAAAAAGCTTTACGTAGATTATCAAATAATGATAATCTAAAATATCTTGTTTACACATGACCATTACATAATGGTTTACAATACAAATATGTTACATCGAAATCAGTTTCTTGAATGCAGTTTTTACACAATATCATACAAACATGGACTCCAAATCTTGTCCTTATTTTAGTATGCAACAACGGAAGCTCTTAGTATTCACCTGAGAATAAACATGGTTTAAACGTCAACAAAAATGTTGGTGAGTTATAGGTTTAACCTATATATATCATATCGTAACAATAGACCACAAGATTTCATATTTCAATACACATCCCATACATAGAGATAAAAATCATTCATATGGTGAACACCTGGTAACCGACATTAACAAGATGCATATATATAAGAATATCCCCATCATTTCGGGACACCCTTCGGATATGATATAAATTTCGAAGTACTAAAGCATCCGGTACTTTGGATGAGGTTTGTTAGGCCCAATAGATCTATCTTTAGGATTCGCGTCAATTAGGGTGTCTGTTCCCTAATTCTTAGATTACCAGACTTAATAAAAAGGGGCATATTCTATTTCGATAATTCAACCATAGAATGTAGTTTCACGTACTTGTGTCTATTTTGTAAATCATTTATAAAACCTGCATGTATTCTCATCCCAAAAATATTAGATTTTAAAAGTGGGACTATAACTCACTTTCACAGAGTTTTACTTCGTCGGGAAGTAAGACTTGGCCACTGGTTGATTCACGAACTTATAACAATATATACATATATATCAAAGTATGTTTAAAATATATTTACAACACTTTTAATATATTTTGATGTTTTAAGTTTATTAAGTCACTGTCCTCGTTAGTAACCTACAACTAGTTGTCCACAGTTAGATGTACAGAAATAAATCGATAAATATTATCTTGAATCAATCCACGACCCAGTGTATACGTATCTCAGTATTGATCACAACTCAAACTATATATATTTTGGAATCAACCTCAACCCTGTATAGCTAACTCCAACATTCACATATAGAGTGTCTATGGTTGTTCCGAAATATATATAGATGTGTCGACATGATAGGTCGAAACATTGTATACGTGTCTATGGTATCTCAAGATTACATAATATACAATACAAGTTGATTAAGTTATGGTTGGAATAGATTTGTTACCAATTTTCACGTAGCTAAAATGAGAAAAATTATCCAATCTTGTTTTACCCATAACCTCTTCATTTTAAATCCGTTTTGAGTGAATCAAATTGCTATGGTTTCATATTGAACTCTATTTTATGAATCTAAACAGAAAAAGTATAGGTTTATAGTCGGAAAAATAAGTTACAAGTCGTTTTTGTAAAGGTAGTCATTTCAGTCGAAAGAACGACGTCTAGATGACCGTTTTAGAAAACATACTTCCACTTTGAGTTTAACCATAATTTTTGGATATAGTTTCATGTTCATAATAAAAATCATTTTCTCAGAATAACAACTTTTAAATCAAAGTTTATCATAGTTTTTAATTAACTAACCCAAAACAGCCCGCGGTGTTACTACGACGGCGTAAATCCGGTTTTACGGTGTTTTTCGTGTTTCCAGGTTTTAAATCATTAAGTTAGCATATCATATAGATATAGAAAATGTGTGTAGTTAATTTTAAAAGTCAAGTTAGAAGGATTAACTTTTGTTTGCGAACAAGTTTAGAATTAACTAAACTATGTTCTAGTGATTACGAGTTTAAACCTTCGAATAAGATAGTTTTATATATATGAGTCGAATGATGTTATGAACATCATTACTACCTCAAGTTTAGTAGGTAAACCTACTGGAAGTGGCAAGAAATGATCTAGCTTCAAAGGATCTTGGATGGCTTGAAAGTTCTTGAAGTAGGATCATGACACAAAAACAAGTTCAAGTAAGATTTTTACTCGAATTAAGATAGTTTATAGTTATAGAAATTGAATCAAAGTTTGAATATGAATATTACCTTGAATAAGAAAGATAACCTACTGTATATAACAAAGGTTTCTTGATCTTAGATAATTACTTGGAATGGATTAGAAAGCTTGGAAGTAAATTAGTAAACTTGAAGGGATTTTTGAAGTGTTCTTGAAGTGTTCTTCCTATGATGATTATAGCTTGATTCTTGAAGTGATTTTTGATGAAGATGATGATTAACTAATGGAAAAATATGTTCATAATAGTGTGTGTGTGTTGAGAGAGAATTAGAAAGAGAATTGGAAGTGAAATGGAGTGAATGATGAGTGGTAATTGGTGAGTGGTGAGTGGGGTTAAAAGGAGTTCTAGTTAGTTGACTAGCTCATGGTAGAAGTTAAAATTAATTAGTCATACATGACATAATCAA
The DNA here is from genome assembly GCF_046630445.1 of Rutidosis leptorrhynchoides. NCBI lineage: Eukaryota > Viridiplantae > Streptophyta > Magnoliopsida > Asterales > Asteraceae > Rutidosis > Rutidosis leptorrhynchoides. The sequence continues at coordinate 324,820,264 of NC_092336.1, read as the reverse complement.
GAGTAGAATCCCATGCTAGTTCCTATTGGTATATACTCATAGTAAGTACGTTTTGAAGCTGTGTATAATACGGGTAAGAATACGACTAGAATTCTTGATGAAAGAAAAGAATGGAAAAGTAACTGTAACCATTTTCGTTAAGTATGAGTGTTTTGATATATGTCTTGAAGTCTTCCAAAAGTATTTTAATACATCTAAATACACTACATGTATATACATTTTAACTGAGTAGTTAAGTCATTGTTAGTCGTTACATGTAAGTGTTGTTTTGAAACCTTTAAGTTAACGATCTCAATTAATGTTGTTAACCTATTGTTTATTATATCTAATGAGATGTTAAATTATTATATTATCATGATATTATGATATATTAATATATCTTAATATGATATATATACATTTAAATGTCGTTACAACGATAATCGTTACATATATGTCTCGTTTCGAAATCCTTAAGTTAGTAGTCTTGTTTATATGTATATAACTCATTGTTAATATACTTATGGAGATACTTACTTATCATAATCTCATGTTAACCATATGTATATCCATATATATATCGTCATGTCATTTTTACAAGTTTTAACGTTCGTGAATCGCCGGTCAACTTGGGTGGTCAATTGTCTATATGAAACATATTTCAATTAATCAAGTCTTAACAAGTTTGATTGCTTAACATGTTGGAAACATTTAATCATGTAAATATCAATCTCAATTAATATATATAAACATGGAAAAGTTCGGGTCACTACAGTACCTACCCGTTAAATAAATTTTGTCCCGAAATTTTAAGCTGTTGAAGGTGTTGACGAATCTTCTGGAAATAAATGCGGGTATTTCTTCTTCATCTGATCTTCACGCTCCCAGGTGAACTCGGGTCCTCTACGAGCATTCCATCGAACCTTAACAATTGGTATCTTGTTTTGCTTAAGTCTTTTAACCTCACGATCCATTATTTCGACGGGTTCTTCGATGAATTGGAGTTTTTCATTGATTTGGATTTCATCTAATGGAATAGTGAGATCTTCTTTAGCAAAACATTTCTTCAAATTCGAGACGTGGAAAGTGTTATGTACAGCCGCGAGTTGTTGAGGTAACTCAAGTCGGTAAGCTACTGGTCCGACACGATCAATAATCTTGAATGGTCTAATATACCTTGGATTTAATTTCCCTCGTTTACCAAATCGAACAACGCCTTTCCAAGGTGCAACTTTAAGCATGACCATCTCTCCAATTTCAAATTCTATATCTTTTCTTTTAATGTCAGCGTAGCTCTTTTGTCAACTTTGGGCGGTTTTCAACCGTTGTTGAATTTGGATGATCTTCTCGGTAGTTTCTTGTATAATATCCGGACCCGTAATCTGTCTATCCCCCACTTCACTCCAACAAATCGGAGACCTGCACTTTCTACCATAAAGTGCTTCAAACGGCGCCATCTCAATGCTTGAATGGTAGCTGTTGTTGTAGGAAAATTCTGCTAATGGTAGATGTCGATCCCAACTGTTTCCGAAATCAATAACACATGCTCGTAGCATGTCTTTAAGCATTTGTATCATCCTTTCGCTCTGCCCATTAGTTTGTGGATGATAGGCAGTACTCATGTCTAGACGAGTTCCTAATGCTTGCTGTAATGTCTGCCAGAATCTTGAAATAAATCTGCCATCCCTATCAGAGATAATAGAGATTGGTATTCCATATCTGGAGACGACTTCCTTCAAATACAGTCGTGCTAACTTCTCCATCTTGTCATCTTCTCTTATTGGCAGGAAATGTGCTGATTTGGTGAGACGATCAACTATTACCCAAATACTATCAAAACCACTTGCAGTCCTTGGCAATTTAGTGATGAAATCCATGGTAATGTTTTCCCATTTCCATTTCGGGATTTTGGGTTGTTGAAGTAGACCTGATGGTTTCTGATGCTCAGCTTTGACCTTAGAACACGTCAAACATTCTCCTACGTATTTAGCAACATCGGCTTTCATACCCGGCCACCAAAAATATTTCCTGAGATCCTTGTACATCTTCCCCGTTCCAGGATGTATTGAGTATCTGATTTTATGAGCTTCTCTAAGTACCATTTCTCTCATATCTCCAAATTTTGGTACCCAAATCCTTTCAGCCCTATACCGGGTTCCGTCTTCCCGAATATTAAGATGTTTCTCCGATCCTTTGGGTATTTCATCCTTTAAATTTCCCTCTTTTAAAACTCCTTGTTGCGCCTCCTTTATTTGAGTAGTAAGGAATCATTATATTCATAGATTTTACTCGAATGGGTTCTCTGTCCTTCCTGCTCAAGGCATCGGCTACCACATTTGCCTTCCCCGGGTGGTAACGAATCTCAAAGTCGTAATCATTCAATAATTCAATCCACCTACGCTGCCTCATATTCAGTTGTTTCTGATTAAATATGTGTTGAAGACTTTTGTGGTCGGTATATATAATACTTTTGACCCCATATAAGTAGTGCCTCCAAGTCTTTAATGCAAAAACAACCGCGCCTAATTCCAAATCATGCGTCGTATAATTTTGTTCGTGAATCTTCAATTGTCTAGACGCATAAGCAATCACCTTCATTCGTTGCATTAATACACAACCGAGACCTTGCTTTGATGCGTCACAATAAATCACAAAATCATCATTCCCTTCAGGCAATGACAATATAGGTGCCGTAGTTAGCTTTTTCTTCAATAACTGAAACGCTTTCTCTTGTTCATCATTCCATTCAAATTTCTTCCCTTTATGCGTTAATGCAGTCAAGGGTTTTGCTATTCTGGAAAAGTCTTGGATGAACCTTCTGTAGTAACCAGCTAGTCCTAAAAACTGGCGTATGTGTTTTGGAGTTTTCGGGGTTTCCCACTTTTCAACAGTTTCTATCTTTGCCGGATCCACCTTAATACCTTCTTTGTTCACTATGTGACCGAGGAATTGAACTTCTTCCAACCAAAATGCACACTTTGAAAACTTAGCGTACAATTCTTCCTTCCTCAATACTTCTAACACCTTTCTCAAATGTTCACCGTGTTCTTGGTCATTCTTTGAGTAAATAAATATGTCATCAATGAAAACAATGACAAACTTGTCAAGGTATGGTCCACACACTCGGTTCATAAGGTCCATGAACACAGCTGGTGCATTAGTTAAACCAAACGGCATGACCATAAACTCGTAATGACCGTAACGTGTTCTGAAAGCAGTCTTTGGAATATCATCTTCTTTCACCCGCATTTGATGATACCCGGAACGTAAGTCAATCTTTGAATAAACAGACGAGCCTTGTAGTTGATCAAATAAGTCGTCGATTCTCGGTAGTAGGTAGCGGTTCTTGATGGTAAGTTTGTTCAACTCTCGGTAGTCGATACACAACCTGAATGTACCATCTTTCTTCTTGAGAAACAAAACAGGAGCTCCCCACGGTGATGTGCTTGGTCGAATGAAACCACGCTCTAAAAGTTCTTGTAATTGGCTTTGCAGTTCTTTCATTTCGCTGGGTGCGATTCTGTAAGGAGCACGAGCTATTGGTGCAGCTCCTGGTACAAGATCTATTTGAAATTCAACGGATAGCTGTGGGGGTAATCCCGGTAATTCTTTCGAAAATACATCGGGAAATTCTTTTGCAATGGGAACATCATTGATGTTCTTTTCTTCAGTTTGTACTTTCTCGACGTGTGCTAGAACAGCATAGCAACCTTTTCTTATTAGTTTTTGTGCCTTCAAATTACTAATAATATGTAGCTTCGTGTTGCCCTTTTCTCCGTACACCATTAAGGGTTTTCCTTTTTCTCGTATAATGCGAATTGCATTTTTGTAACAAACGATCTCTGCTTTCACTTCTTTCAACCAGTCCATACCGATTATCACATCAAAACTCCCTAACTCTACTGGTATCAAATCAATCTTAAATGTTTCGCTAACCAGTTTAATTTCTCGATTCCGACATATATTATCTGCTGAAATTAATTTACCATTTGCTAATTAGAGTAAAAATTTACTATCCAAAGGCGTCAATGGACAACTTAATTCAGCATAAAAATCTCTACTCATATAGCTTCTATCCGCACCCGAATCAAATAAAACGTAAGCAGATTTATTGTCAATAAGAAACGTACCCGTAACAAGCTCTGGGTCTTCCTGTGCCTCTGCCACATTAATATTGAAAACTCTTCCGCGGCCTTGTCCATTCGTGTTCTCCTGGTTCGGGCAATTTCTAATAATGTGGCCCGGTTTTCCACATTTATAACAAACTACATTGGCATAACTTGCTCCGACACTACTTGCTCCGCCATTACTCGTTCCGACACCATTTGTTCCTTTCGTTCTATTAACCCCTGGTCCGTAGACCTCACACTTCGCCGTGCTATGACCATTTCTTTTACACTTGTTGCAAAATTTGGTGCAGAACCCCGAGTGATACTTTTCACACCTTTGGCATAGCTGCTTCTGATTGTTGTTGTTGTTGCGGTTATTATTGTTGTTGGGATGATTGTTGTAGTTGCTGTTGCTGCTGTTGTTGTTGTTGTTGTTGTTGTTGGGCCGTTTGTTGTAGTTGCGATTGATGTTGCGATTGTTGGGATAATTGTTGCGATTATTGTTGTAATTGCTGTTGTTGTTGTGTTGGTGATTCTTATCACCGTTTTCCTCCCACTTTCTTTTGACTTGCTTCACATTGGCCTCTTCAGCAGTCTGTTCTTTAATTCTTTCTTCAATCTGGTTCACTAGTTTGTGAGCCATTCTACATGCCTGTTGTATGGAGGCGGGCTCGTGTGAACTTATATCTTCTTGGATTCTTTCCGGTAATCCTTTCACAAACGCGTCGATCTTCTCTTCCTCATCTTCGAATGCTCCCAGACACAATAGGCACAATTCTGTGAATCGTCTTTCGTACTTGGTAATATCAAATCCTTGGGTTCGTAACCCTCTAAGTTCTGTCTTGAGCTTATTGACCTCGGTTCTGGGACGGTACTTCTCGTTCATCAAGTGCTTGAATGCTGACCACGGTAGTGCGTACGCATCATCTTGTCCCACTTGATCTAGATAGGTATTCCACCATGTTAACGCAGAACCTGTGAAGGTATGCGTAGCGTACTTCACTTTGTCCTCTTCAGTACACTTACTTATGGAAAAAACCGATTCGACCTTCTCGGTCCACCGTTTCAATCCGATCGGTCCTTCAGTTCCATCAAATTCCAAAGGTTTGCAGGCAGTGAATTCTTTGTAGGTGCATCCTACACGATTTCCTGTACTGCCAGATCCAAGGTTATTGTTGGTATGTAGCGCAGCCTGTACTGCGGCTATGTTTGAAGCTAGAAAAGTACGGAATTCCTCTTCATTCATATTCACGGTGTGTCGAGTAGTCGGTGCCATTTCCTTCAAAATAGTCAAATGGAACAAGTTAATCATACAGAATATTAAGAGTAGTTAATAGTATTTCGTAGCATAATATGAACTCATTTATAAAAGCTTTTTCTTCATATTAGCGTTTTATAAGTTTAAATTCGGGTAGTACCTACCCATTAAGTTCATACTTAGTAGCTAATATACAATTCAACTACTACAATTCTATATGAAAAACTGATTGTAATAATATTTCGCGTTCAAACTTTTATACAATATTTTACAAACTTACAATACCGCTTATTTTACATAAAGCATGAAATATAGCACACAATAACTTTGATACAAGATAGTTGTGAAGATAATTCTAGCTAGTACACAAGTCGTTCAGCAAAGGCAATAAAGACACGTAATTCATACGTCCAGAAACAAGTCATGCATTCTGATTTTACTAGGACTACTTCCCATCCTTGGTCTTGTGGAACATAACCGTTATGGCCGTTGATAAGACAGCGTGTTGTAACGTCGTCAAAGGGACGAGGGTTACGTAATGACCAACAGTCTCGTAATAACCTAAAAACCTCATTTCTTACCCCAATTACCAACTCCGTCACTTGTGGGAACGTTTTGTTTAATAGTTGTAGCCCGATGTTCTTGTACTCACTTTGGTGAGAAGCGAACATTACTAACCCGTAAGCATAACATGCTTCTTTATGTTGCATGTTAGCCGCTTTTTCTAAATCACGAAGTCCTATATTCGGATATACTGAGTCAAAATAATTTCTTAACCCGTTGCGTAAAATAGCATTTGGATTCCCCGCAATATATGCGTCAAAGTAAACACACCGTAACTTATGGATTTCCCAATGTGATATCCCCCATCTTTCGAACAAAAGCCTTTTATAAACCAAGGCATTCTTGGAACATTCTTCGAATGTCTTACAAACTGATCTCGCCTTAAATAGTTGTGCCGAGGAATTCTGACCGACTCTAGACAAGATTTCATCAATCATGTCTCCGGGTAGGTCTCTTAAAATATTGGGTTGTCTATCCATTTTGTGTTTTTATACTGTAAAATAGACAAGAGTTAGATTCATAAAAAAAATACTTATTAATACAAGCAATTTTTACATATATCATAAAGCATAAGCACACTATATTACATATATTACACCACACGAATACAACTATCTTATTCCGACTCGCTCGTTTCTTCTTGTTCGGTTTTGGTTCGTTTTGCCAAGTTTCTAGGGATATATGATGTTCCCCTAATACGAGCCGTCGTTGTCCACATTGGTTTAGAAAAACCTGGTGGTTTAGAGGTTCCCGGGTCATTGTTACAACTTAAGGACTTCGGGGGTTGACGATACATATAAAGTTCATCGGGGTTGGAATTAGATTTCTCTATTTTTATGCCCTTTTCCTTATTATTTTCTTTTGCCTTTTTAAATTCAGTTGGGGTAATTTCTAAAACATCATCGGAATTCTCGTCGGAATCCGATTCATCGGAGAATTGGTAATCCTCCCAATATTTTGCTTCCTTGGCGAAAACACCATTGACCATAATTAACCTTGGTCGGTTGGTTGAGGATTCTCTTTTACTTAACCGTTTTATTATTTCCCCCACCGGTTCTATTCTTCTTCCGGTTCCGATTCTTCTTCCGGTTCCGATTCTTCTTCCGGTTCCTCTTCGGGAACTTGTGAATCAGTCCACGAATCATTCCAATTTACATTTGACTCTTCATTATTATTAGGTGAGTCAATGGGACTTGTTCTAGAGGTAGAACTCTATCACATAATATCAAACATGTTAAGAGATTAATATATCACATAATATTCATATGTTAAAAATATATAGTTTCCAACAAAAATGTTAAGCAATCATTTTTAAAGAAAACACGGTCGAAGTCCAGACTCACTAATGCATCCTAACAAACTCGATAAGACACACTAACGCAAATTTTCTGGTTCTCTAAGACCAACGCTCGGATACCAACTGAAATGTCCCGAACGTTCCATATTAATTGATTTCGTTGCGAGGTTTTGACCTCTATATGAGACGTTTTTCAAAGACTGCATTCATTTTTAAAACAAACCATAACCTTTATTTCATAAATAAAGGTTTAAAAAGCTTTACGTATATTATCAAATAATGATAATCTAAAATATCCTGTTTACACACGACCATTACATAATGGTTTACAATACAAATATGTTACATCGAAATCAGTTTCTTGAATGCAGTTTTTACACAATATCATACAAACATGGACTCCAAATCTTGTCCTTATTTTAGTATGCAACAGCGGAAGCTCTTAGTATTCACCTGAGAATAAACATGCTTTAAACGTCAATAAAAATGTTGGTGAGTTATAGGTTTAACCTATATATATCAAATCGTAACAATAGACCACAAGATTTCATATTTCAATACACATCCCATACATAGAGATAAAAATCATTCATATGGTGAACACCTGGTAACCGACATTAACAAGATGCATATATATAAGAATATCCCCATCATTCCGGGACAACCTTCGAATATGATATAAATTTCGAAGTACTAAAGCATCCGGTACTTTTGATGGGGTTTGTTAGGCCCAATAGATCTATCTTTAGGATTCGCGTCAATTAGGGTGTCTGTTCCCTAATTCTTAGATTACCAGACTTAATAAAAAGGGCATATTCGATTTGGATAATTCAACCATAGAATGTAGTTTCACGTACTTGTGTCTATTTTGTAAATCATTTATAAAACCTGCATGTATTCTCATCCCAAAAATATTAGATTTTAAAAGTGGGACTATAACTCACTTTCACAGATTTTTACTTCGTCTGGAAGTAAGACTTGGCCACTGGTTGATTCACGAACCTATAACAATATATACATATATATCAAAGTATGTTTAAAATATATTTACAACACTTTTAATATATTTTGATGTTTTAAGTTTATTAAGTCAGCTGTCCTCGTTAGTAACCTACAACTAGTTGTCCACAGTTAGATGTACAGAAATAAATCGATAAATATTATCTTGAATCAATCCACGACCCAGTGTATACGTATCTCAGTATTGATCACAACTCAAACTATATATATTTTGGAATCAACCTCAACCTTGTATAGCTAACTCCAACATTCACATATAGAGTGTCTATGGTTGTTCCGAAATATATATAGATGTGTCGACATGATAGGTCGAAACATTGTATACGTGTCTATGGTATCTCAAGATTACATAATATACAATACAAGTTGATTAAGTTATGGTTGGAATAGATTTGTTACCAATTTTCACGTAGCTAAAATGAGAAAAATTATCCAATCTTGTTTTACCCATAACCTCTTCATTTTAAATCCGTTTTGAGTGAATCAAATTGCTATGGTTTCATATTGAACTCTATTTTATGAATCTAAACAGAAAAGTATAGGTTTATAGTCAGAAAAATAAGTTACAAGTCGTTTTTTAAAGGTAGTCATTTCAGTCGAAAGAACGACGTCTAGATGACCATTTTAGAAAACATACTTCCACTTTGAGTTTAACCATAATTTTTGGATATAGTTTCATGTTCATAATAAAAATCATTTTCTCAGAATAACAACTTTTAAATCAAAGTTTATCATAGTGTTTAATTAACTAACCCAAAACAGCCCGCGGTGTTACTACGACGGCGTAAATCCGGTTTTACGGTGTTTTTCGTGTTTCCAGGTTTTAAATCATTAAGTTAGCATATCATATAGATATAGAACATGTGTGTAGTTAATTTTAAAAGTCAAGTTAGAAGGATTAACTTTTGTTTGCGAACAAGTTTAGAATTAACTAAACTATGTTCTAGTGATTACGAGTTTAAACCTTCGAATAAGATAGTTTTATATATATGAGTCGAATGATGTTATGAACATCATTACTACCTCAAGTTTAGTAGGTAAACCTACTGAAAGTGGCAAGAAATGATCTAGCTTCAAAGGATCTTGGATGGCTTGAAAGTTCTTGAAGTAGGATCATGACACAAAAACAAGTTCAAGTAAGATTTTTACTCGAATTAAGATAGTTTATAGTTATAGAAATTGAATCAAAGTTTGAATATGAATATTACCTTGAATAAGAAAGATAACTTACTGTATATAACAAAGGTTTCTTGATCTTAGATGATTACTTGGAATGGATTAGAAAGCTTGGAAGTAAATTAGTAAACTTGAAGGGATTTTTGAAGTGTTCTTGAAGTGTTCTTCCTATGATGATTATAGCTTGATTCTTGAAGTGATTTTTGATGAAGATGATGATTAACTACTGGAAAAATATGTTCATAATAGTGTGTGTGTGTTGAGAGAGAATTAGAAAGAGAATTGGAAGTGAAATGGAGTGAATGATGAGTGGTAATTGGTGAGTGGTGAGTGGGGTTAAAAGGAGTTCTAGTTAGTTGACTAGCTCATGGTAGAAGTTAAAATTGATTAGTCATACATGACATAATCAAGAGTGGAATCCCATGCTAGTTCCTATTGGTATATACTCATAGTAAGTACGTTTTGAAGCTGTGTATAATACGGGTAAGAATACGACTAGAATTCTTGATGAAAGAAAAGAATGGAAAAGTAACTGTAACCATTTTCGTTAAGTATGAGTGTTTTGATATATGTCTTGAAGTCTTCCAAAAGTATTTTAATACATCTAAATACACTACATGTATATACATTTTAACTGAGTCGTTAAGTCATCGTTAGTCGTTACATGTAAGTGTTGTTTTGAAACCTTTAAGTTAACGATCTCAATTAATGTTGTTAACCCATTGTTTATTATATCTAATGAGATGTTAAATTATTATATTATCATGATATTATGATATATTAATATATCTTAATATGATATATATACATTTAAATGTCGTTACAACGATAATCGTTACATATATGTCTCGTTTCGAAATCCTTAAGTTAGTAGTCTTGTTTATATGTATATAACTCATTGTTAATATACTTATGGAGATACTTACTTATCATAATCTCATGTTAACCATATGTATATCCATATATATATCGTCATGTTGTTTTTACAAGTTTTAACGTTCGTGAATCGCCGGTCAACTTGGGTGGTCAATTGTCTATATGAAACATATTTCAATTAATCAAGTCTTAAAAAGTTTGATTGCTTAACATGTTGGAAACATTTAATCATGTAAATATCAATCTCAATTAATATATATAAACATGGAAAAGTTCGGGTCACTACAAAATATGTGTTGAAGACTTTTGTGGTCGGTATATATAATACTTTTGACCCCATATAAGTAGTGCCTCCAAGTCTTTAATGCAAAAACAACCGCGCCTAATTCCAAATCATGCGTCGTATAATTTTGTTCGTGAATCTTCAATTATCTAGACGCATAAGCAATCACCTTCGTTCGTTACATTAATACACAACCGAGACCTTGCTTTGATGCGTCACAATAAATCACAAAATCATCATTCCCTTCAGGCAATGACAATATAGGTGCCGTAGTTAGCTTTTTCTTCAATAAATGAAACGCTTTCTCTTGTTCATCATTCCATTCAAATTTTTTCCCTTTATGCGTTAATGCAGTCAAGGGTTTTGCTATTCTGGAAAAGTCTTGGATGAACCTTCTGTAGTAACCAGCTAGTCCTAAAAACTGGCGTATGTGTTTCGGAGTTTTAAGGGTTTCCCACTTTTCAACAGTTTCTATCTTTGCCGGATCCACCTTAATACCTTCTTTGTTCACTATGTGACCGAGGAATTGAACTTCTTCCAACTAAAATGCACACTTTGAAAACTTAGCGTACAATTCTTCCTTCCTCAATACTTCTAACACCTTTCTCAAATGTTCACCGTGTTCTTGGTCATTCTTTGAGTAAATAAGTATGTCATCAATGAAAACAATGACAAACTTGTCAAGGTATGGTCCACACACTCGGTTCATAAGGTCCATGAACACAGCTGGTGTATTAGTTAAACCAAACAGCATGACCATAAACTCGTAATGACCGTAACGTGTTCTGAAAGCATTCTTTGGAATATCATCTTCTTTCACCCGCATTTGATGATACCCGGAACGTAAGTCAATCTTTGAATAAACAAACGAGCCTTGTAGTTGATCAAATAAGTCGTCGATTCTCGGTAGTGGGTAGCGGTTCTTGATGGTAAGTTTGTTCAACTCTCGATAGTCGATACACAACCTGAATGTACCATCTTTCTTCTTGACAAACAAAACAGGAGCTCCCCACGGTGATGTGCTTGGTCGAATGAAACCACGCTCTAAAAGTTCTTGTAATTGGCTTTACAGTTCTTTCATCTCGCTGGGTGCGAGTCTGTAAGGAGCACGAGCTATTGGTGCAGCTCCTGGTACAAGATCTATTTGAAATTCAACGGATCGCTGTGGGGGTAATCCCGGTAATTCTTTCGGAAATACATCGGGAAATTCTTTTGCAATGGGAACATCATTGATGCTCTTTTCTTCAGTTTGTACTTTCTCGACGTGTGCTAGAACAGCATAGCAACCTTTTCTTATTAGTTTTTGTGCCTTCAAATTACTAATAATATGTAGCTTCGTGTTGCCCTTTTCTCCGTACACCATTAAGGGTTTTCCTTTTTCTCGTATAATGCGAATTGCATTTTTGTAACAAACGATCTCTGCTTTCACTTCTTTCAACCAGTCCATACCGATTATCACATCAAAACTCCCTAACTCTACTGGTATCAAATCAATCTTAAATGTTTCGCTAACCAGTTTAATTTCTCGATTCCGACATATATTATCTGCTGAAATTAATTTTCCATTTGCTAATTCGAGTAAAAATTTACTATCCAAAGGCGTCAATGGACAACTTAATTTAGCACAAAAATCTGTACTCATATAGCTTCTATCCGCACCCGAATCAAATAAAACGTAAGCAGATTTATTGTCAATAAGAAACATACCTGTAACAAGCTCTGGGTCTTCCTGTGCCTCTGCCGCATTAATATTGAAAACTCTTCCGCGGCCTTGTCCATTCGTGTTCTCCTGGTTCGGGCAATTTCTAATAATGTGGCCCGGTTTTCCACATTTATAACAAACTACATTGGCATAACTTGCTCCGACACTACTTGCTCCGCCATTACTCGTTCCGACACCATTTGTTCCTTTCGTTCTATTAACCCCTGGTCCGTAGACCTCACACTTCGCCGCGCTATGACCATTTATTTTACACTTGTTGCAAAATTTGGTGCAGAACCCCGAGTGATACTTTTCACACCTTTGGCATAGCTGCTTCTGATTGTTGTTGTTGTTGCGGTTATTATTGTTGTTGGGATGATTGTTGTAGTTACTGTTGTTGTTGTTGTTGTTGTTGTTGTTGGGCCGTTTGTTGTAGTTGCGATTGATGTTGCGATTGTTGGGATAATTGTTACGATTATTGTTGTAATTGCTGTTGTTGTTGTATTGGTGATTCTTATCACCGTTTTCCTCCCACTTTCTTTTGACTTGCTTCACATTGGCCTCTTCAGCAGTCTGTTCTTTAATTCTTTCTTCAATCTGGTTCACTAGTTTGTGAGCCATTCTACATGCCTGTTGTATGGAGGCGGGCTCGTGTGAACTTATATCTTCTTGGATTCTTTCCGGTAATCCTTTCACAAACGCGTCGATCTTCTCTTCCTCATCTTTGAATGCTCCCGGACACAATAGGCACAATTCTGTGAATCGTCTTTCGTACGTGGTAATATCAAATCCTTGGGTTCGTAACCCTCTAAATTCTGTCTTGAGCTTATTGACCTCGGTTCTGGGACGGTACTTCTCGTTCATCAAGTGCTTGAATGCTGACTACGGTAGTGCGTACGCATCATCTTGTCCCACTTGCTCTAGATAGGTATTCCACCATGTTAACGCAGAACCTGTGAAGGTATGCGTAGCGTACTTCACTTTGTCCTCTTCAGTACACTTACTTATGGCAAACACCGATTCGACCTTCTCGGTCCACCGTTTCAATCCGATCGGTCCTTCGGTTCCATCAAATTCCAAAGGTTTGCAGGCAGTGAATTCTTTGTAGGTGCATCCTACACGATTTCCTGCACTGCCAGATCCAAGATTATAGTTGGTATGTAGCGCAGCCTGTACTGCGGCTATGTTTGAAGCTATAAAAGTACGGAATTCCTCTTCATTCATATTCACGGTGTGTCGTGTAGTCAGTGCCATTTCCTTCAAAATAGTCAAATGGAACAAGTTAATCATACAGAATATTAAGAGTAGTTAATAGTATTTCGTAGCATAATATGAACTCATTTATAAAAGCTTTTTCTTCATATTAGCGTTTTATAAGTTTAAATTCGGGTAGTACCTACCCGGTAAGTTCATACTTAGTAGCTAATATACAATTCAACTACTACAATTCTATATGAAAAACTGATTGTAATAATATTTCGCGTTCAAACTTTTATACAATATTTTACAAACTTACAATACCGCTTATTTTACATATAGCATGAAATATAGCACACAATAAATTTGATACAAGATGGTTGTGAAGAAAATTCTAGCTAGTACACAAGTTGTTCAGCAAAGACAATAAAGACACGTAATTCATACGTCCAGAAACAAGTCATGCATTCTGGTTTTACTAGGACTACTTCCCATCCTTGGTCTTGTGGAACATAACCGTTATGGCCGTTGATAAGACAGCGTGTTGTAACATCGTCAAAGGGACGAGGGTTACGTAATGACCAACAGTCTCGTAATAACCTAAAAACCTCATTTCTTACCCCAATTACCGACTCCGTCACTTGTGGGAACGTTTTGTTTAATAGTTGTAGCCCGATGTTCTTGTTCTCACTTTGGTGAGAAGCGAACATTACTAACCCGTAAGCATAACATGCTTCTTTATGTTGCATGTTAGCCGCTTTTTCTAAATCACGAAGTCCTATATTCGGATATACTGAGTCAAAATAATTTCTTAACCCGTTGCGTAAAATAGCATTTGGGTTCCCCGCAATATATGCGTCAAAGTAAACACATCATAACTTATGGATTTCCCAATGTGATATCCCCCATCTTTCGAACGAAAGCCTTTTATAAACCAAGGCATTCTTGGAACGTTCTTCGAATGTCTTACAAACTGATCTCACCTTAAATAGTTGTGCCGAGGAATTCTGACCGACTCTAGACAAGATTTCATCAATCATGTCTCCGGGTAGGTCTCTTAAAATATTGGGTTGTCTATCCATTTTGTGTTTTTATACTGTAAAATAGACAAGAGTTAGATTCATAAAAAAAATACTTATTAATACAAGCAATTTTTACATATATCATAAAGCATAAGCACACTATATTACATATATTACACCACACGAATACAACTATCTTATTCCGACTCGCTCGTTTCTTCTTCTTCGGTTTTGGTTCGTTTTGCCAAGTTTCTAGGGATAAATGATGTTCCCCTAATACGAGCTGTCGTTTTCCACAACGGTTTAGAATAACCTGGTGGTTTAGAGGTTCCCGGGTCATTGTTACAACTTAAGGGCTTCGGGGGTTGACGATACATATAAAGTTCATCGGGGTTGGAATTAGATTTCTCTATTTTTATGCCCTTTCCCTTATTATTTTATTTTGCCTTTTTAAATTCAGTTGGGGTAAGTTCTATAACATCATCGGAATTCTCGTCGGAATCCGATTCATCGGAGAATTGGTAATCCTCCCAATATTTTGCTTCCTTGGCGGAAACACCATTGACCATAATTAACCTTGGTCGGTTGGTTGAGGATTTTCTTTTACTTAACCGTTTTATTATTTCCCCCACCGGTTCTATTTCCTCCTCCGGTTCCTCCTCTTCCTGTTCTGATTCTTCTTCCGGTTCTGATTCTTCTTCCGGTTCTTCTTCGGGAACTTGTGAATCAGTCCAATATATATTCAACTCTTCGTTATTATTAGGTGAGTCAATGAGATTTGTGCTAGAGGTAGACATCTATCACACAATATCAAACATGTTAAGAGATTAATATATCACATAATATATACATGTTAATAATATATAGTTTCCAACAAAAATGTTAAGCAATCATTTTTAAAGAAAACACGGTCGAAGTCCAGACTCACTAATGCATCCTAACAAACTAGATAAGACACACTAATGAAAATTTTTGGTTCTCTAAGACCAACGCTCGGATACCAACTGAAATGTCCCGTTCTTATTGATTATAAATGTTCCATATTAATTGATTTCGTTGCGAGGTTTTGACCTCTATATGAGACGTTTTTCAAAGACTGCATTCATTTTTAAAACAAACCATAACCTTTATTTCATAAATAAAGGTTTAAAAAGCTTTACGTAGATTATCAAATAATGATAATCTAAAATATCCTGTTTACACATGACCATTACATAATGGTTTACAATACAAATATGTTACATCGAAATCAGTTTCTTGAATGCAGTTTTTACACAATATCATACAAACATGGACTCCAAATCTTGTCCTTATTTTAGTATGCAACAGCGAAAGCTCTTAGTATTCACCTGAGAATAAACATGCTTTAAACGTCAACAAAAATGTTGGTGAGTTATAGGTTTAACCTATATATATCAAATCGTAACAATAGACCACAAGATTTCATATTTCAATACACATCCCATACATAGAGATAAAAATCATTCATATGGTGAACACCTGGTAACCGACATTAACAAGATGCATATATATAAGAATATCCCCATCATTCAGGGACACCCTTCGGATATGATATAAATTTCGAAGTACTAAAGCATCCGGTACTTTGGATGGGGTTTGTTAGGCCCAATAGATCTATCTTTAGGATTCGCGTCAATTAGGGTATCTGTTCCGTAATTCTTAGATTACCAGACTTAATAAAAAGGGGCATATTCGATTTCGATAATTCAACCATAGAATGTAGTTTCACGTACTTGTGTCTATTTTGTAAATCATTTATAAAACCTGCATGTATTCTCATCCCAAAAATATTAGATTTTAAAAGTGGGACTATAACTCACTTTCACAGATTTTTACTTCGTCGGGAAGTAAGACTTGGTCACTGGTTGATTCATGAACCTATAACAATATATACATATATATCAAAGTATGTTTAAAATATATTTACAACACTTTTAATATATTTTGATGTTTTAAGTTTATTAAGTCAGCTGTCCTCGTTAGTAACCTACAACTAGTTGTCCACAGTTAGATGTACAGAAATAAATCGATAAATATTATCTTGAATCAATCCACGACCCAGTGTATACGTATCTCAGTATTGATCACAACTCAAACTATATATATTTTGGAATCAACCTCAACCCTGTATAGCTAACTCCAACATTCACATATAGAGTGTCTATGGTTGTTCCGAAATATATATAGATGTGTCGACATGATAGGTCGAAACATTGTATACGTGTCTATGATATCTCAAGATTACATAATATACAATACAAGTTGATTAAGTTATGGTTGGAATAGATTTGTTACCAATTTTCACGTAGCTAAAATGAGAAAAATTATCCAATCTTGTTTTACCCATAAGTTCTTCATTTTAAATCCGTTTTGAGTGAATCAAATTACTATGGTTTCATATTAAACTCTATTTTATGAATCTAAACAGAAAAAGTATAGGTTTATAGTTGGAAAAATAAGTTACAAGTCGTTTTTGTAAAGGTAGTCATTTCAGTCGAAAGAACGACGTCTAGATGACCATTTTAGAAAACATACTTCCACTTTGAGTTTAACCATAATTTTTTGATATAGTTTCATGTTCATAATAAAAATCATTTTCTCAAAATAACAACTTTTAAATCAAAGTTTATCATAGTTTTTAATTAACTAACCCAAAACAGCCCGCGGTGTTACTACGACGGCGTAAATTCGGTTTTACGGTGTTTTTCGTGTTTCTAGGTTTTAAATCATTAAGTTAGCATATCATATAGATATAGAACATGTGTGTAGTTAATTTTAAAAGTCAAGTTAGAAGGATTAACTTTTGTTTGCGAACAAGTTTATAATTAACTAAACTATGTTCTAGTGATTACGAGTTTAAACCTTCGAATAAGATAGTTTTATATATATGAGTCGAATGATGTTATGAACATCATTACTACCTCAAGTTTAGTAGGTAAACCTACTGGAAGTGGCAAGAAATGATCTAGCTTCAAAGGATCTTGGATGGCTTGAAAGTTCTTGAAGTAGGATCATGACACAAAAACAAGTTCAAGTAAGATTTTTACTCGAATTAAGATAGTTTATAGTTATAGAAATTGAATCAAAGTTTGAATATGAATATTACCTTGAATAAGAAAGATAACCTACTATATATAACAAAGGTTTCTTGATCTTAGATGATTACTTGGAATGGATTAGAAAGCTTGGAAGTAAATTAGTAAACTTCAAGGGATTTTTGAAGTGTTCTTGAAGTGTTCTTCCTATGATGATTATTGCTTGATTCTTGAAGTGATTTTTGATGAAGATGATTATTAACTACTGGAAAAATACGTTCATAATAGTGTGTGTGTGTTGAGAGAGAATTAGAAAGAGAATTGGAAGTGAAATGGAGTGAATGATGAGTGGTAATTGGTGAGTGGTGAGTGGGGTTAAAAGGAGTTCTAGTTAGTTGACTAGCTCATGGTAGAAGTTAAAATTGATTAGTCATACATGACATAATCAAGAGTGGAATCCCATGCTAGTTCCTATTGGTATATACTCATAGTAAGTACGTTTTGAAGCTGTGTATAATACGGGTAAGAATACAACTAGAATTCTTGATGAAAGAAAAGAATGGAAAAGTAACTGTAACCATTTTTGTTAAGTATGAGTGTTTTGATATATGTCTTGAAGTCTTCCAAAAGTATTTTAATACATCTAAATACACTACATGTATATACATTTTAACTGAGTCGTTAAGTCATCGTTAGTCGTTACATGTAAGTGTTGTTTTGAAACATTTAAGTTAACGATCTCAATTAATGTTGTTAACCCATTGTTTATTATATCTAATGAGATGTTAAATTATTATATTATCATGATATTATGATATATTAATATATCTTAATATGATATATATACATTTAAATGTCGTTACAACGATAATCGTTACATATATGTCTCGTTTCGAAATCCTTAAGTTAGTAGTCTTGTTTATATGTATATAACTCATTGTTAATATACTTATGGAGATACTTACTTATCATAATCTCATGTTAACCATATGTATATCCATATATATATCGTCATGTCGTTTTTACACGTTTTAACGTTCGTGAATCGCCGGTCAACTTGGGTGGTCAATTGTCTATATGAAACATATTTCAATTAATCAAGTCTTAACAAGTTTGATTGCTTAACATGTTGGAAACATTTAATCATGTAAATATCAATCTCAATTAATATATATAAACATGGAAAAGTTCGGGTCACTACATATATATGGATATATATATAGTTAACATGATACTATGATAAGTAAACATATCATTAAGTATATTAACAATGAACTACATATGTAAAAACAAGACTACTAACTTAATGATTTTTAAACGAGACATATATGTAACGATTATCGTTGTAAAGACATTTAATGTATATATATATATATCATATTAAGAGATATTCATACATGATAATATCATGATAATATAATAATTTAAAATCTCATTTGATATTATAAACATTGGGTTAACAACATTTAACAAGATCGTTAACCTAAAGGTTTCAAAACAACACTTACATGTAACGACTAACGATGACTTAACGACTCAGTTAAAATGTATATACATGTAGTGTTTTAATATGTATTTATACACTTTTGAAAGACTTTAATACACTAATCAAAATACTTCTACTTAACAAAAATGTTTACAATTACATCCTCGTTCAGTTTCATCAACAATTCTACTCGTATGCACCCGTATTCGTACTCGTACAATACACAGCTTTTATATGTATGTACTATTGGTATATACACTCCAATGATCAGCTCTTAGCAGCCCATGTGAGTCACCTAACACATGTGGGAACCATAATTTGGCAACTAGCATGAAATATCTCATAAAATTACAAAAATATGAGTAATCATTCTTGACTTATTTACATGAAAACAAAATTACATATCCTTTATATCTAATCCATACACCAACGACCAAAAACACCTACAAACACTTTCATTCTTCAATTTTCTTCATCTAATTGATCTCTCTCAAGTTCTATATTCAAGTTCTAAGTGTTCTTCATATATTCTACAAGTTCTAGTTACATAAAATCAAGAATACTTTCAAGTTTGCTAGCTCACTTCCAATCTTGTAAGGTGATAATCCAAACTCAAGAAATCTTTGTTTCTTACAGTAGGTTATCATTCTAATACAAGGTAATAATCATATTCAAACTTTGGTTCAATTTCTATAACTATAACAATCTTATTTCAAGTGATGATCTTACTTGAACTTGTTTTCGTGTCATGATTCTGCTTCAAGAACTTCGAGCCATCCAAGGATCCGTTGAAGCTAGATCCATTTTTTTCTTTTCTAGTAGGTTTATCCAAGGAACTTAAGGTAGTAATGATGTTCATAACATCATTCGATTCATACATATAAAGCTATCTTATTCGAAGGTTTAAACTTGTAATCACTAGAACATAGTTTAGTTAATTCTAAACTTGTTCGCAAACAAAAGTTAATCCTTCTAACTTGACTTTTAAAATCAACTAAACACATGTTCTATATCTATATGATATGCTAACTTAATTATTTAAAACCTGGAAACACGAAAAACACCGTAAAACCGGATTTACGCCGTCGTAGTAACACCGCAGGCTGTTTTGGGTTAGTTAATTAAAAACTATGATAAACTTTGATTTAAAAGTTGTTATTCTGAGAAAATGATTTTTACTATGATAATGAAACTATATCCAAAAATTATGGTTAAACTCAAAGTGGAAGTATGTTTTCTAAAATGGTCATCTAGACGTCGTTCTTTCGACTGAAATGACTACCTTTACAAAAATGACTTGTAACTTATTTTTCCGACTATAAACCTATACTTTTTCTGTTTATATTCATAAAATAGAGTTCAATATGAAACCATAGCAATTTGATTCAATCAAAACGGATTTAAAATGAAGAAGTTATGGGTAAAACAAGATTGGATAATTTTTCTCATTTTAGCTACGTGAAAATTGGTAACAAATCTATTCCAACCATAACTTAATCAACTTGTATTGTATATTATGTAATCTTGAGATACCATAGACACGTATACAATGTTTCGACCTATCATGTCGACACATCTATATATATTTCGGAACAACCATAGACGCTCTATATGTGAATGATGGAGTTAGCTATACAGGGTTGAGGTTGATTCCAAAATATATATAGTTTGAGTTGTGATCAATACTGAGATACGTATACACTGGGTCGTGGATTGATTCAAGATAATATTTATCGATTTATTTCTGTACATCTAACTGTGGACAACTAGTTGTAGGTTACTAACGAGGACAGCTGACTTAATAAACTTAAAACATCAAAATATATTAAAAGTGTTGTAAATATATTTAGAACATACTTTGATATATATGTATATATTGTTATAGGTTCGTGAATCAACCAGTGGCCAAGTCTTACTTTCCGACGAAGTAAAAATCTGTGAAAGTGAGTTATAGTCCCACTTTTAAAATCTAATATTTTTGGGATGAGAATACATGCATGTTTTATAAATGATTTACAAAATAGACACAAGTACGTGAAACTACATTCTATGGTTGAATTATCGAAATCAAATATGCCCCTTTTTATTAAGTCTGGTAATCTAAGAATTAGGGAACGGACACCCTAATTGACGCGAATCCTAAAGATAGATCTATTAGGCCTAACAAACCCCATCCAAAGTACCGGATGCTTTAGTACTTCGAAATTTATATCATATCCGAAGGGTGTCCCTGAATGATGGGGATATTCTTATATATGCATCTTGTTAATGTCGATTACCAGGTGTTCACCATATGAATGATTTTTATCTCTATGTATGGGATGTGTATTGAAATATGAAATCTTGTGGTCTATTATTATGATTTGATATATATAGGTTAAACCTATAACTCACCAACATTTTTGTTGACGTTTTAAGCATGTTTATTCTCAGGTGATTATTAAGAGCTTCCGCTGTTGCATACTTAAATAAGGACGAGATTTGGAGTCCATGCTTGTATGATATTGTGTAAAAACTGCATTTAAGAAACTTATTTTGTTGTAACATATTTGTATTGTAAACCATTATGTAATGGTCGTGTGTAAACAAGATATTTTAGATTATCATTATTTGATAATCTACGTAAAGCTTTTTAAACCTTTATTGATGAAATAAAGGTTATGGTTTGTTTTAAAATGAATGCAGTCTTTGAAAAACATCTCATATAGAGGTCAAAACCTCGCAACGAAATCAATTAATATGGAACGTTTTTAATCAATAAGAACGGGACATTTCAGTTGGTATCTGAGCATTGGTCTTAGAGAACCAGAATTTTGCATTAGTGTGTCTTATCGAGTTTGTTAGGATGCATTAGTGAGTCTGGACTTCGACCGTGTTTACTTGTAAAATGATTTCTTAACAAATTTTGTTGGAAACTATATATTTTTAACATGTGAATATTATGTGATATATTAATCTCTTAACGCGTTTGATATTATGTGATAGATGTCTACCTCTAGAACAAGTCCCATTGACTCACCTAATAATAATGAAGAGTCAAATGTAAATTGGAATGATTCGTGGACTGATTCACAAGTTCCCGAAGAGGAACCGGAAGAAGAGTCGGAACCGGAAGAAGAATCGGAACCGGAAGAAGAATCAGAACCGGATGAAGAAATAGAACCGGTGGGGGAAATAATAAAATGGTTAAGTAAAAGAAAATCCTCAACCAACCGACCAAGGTTAATTATGGTCAATGGTGTTTCCGCCAAGGAAGCAAAATATTGGGAGGATTACCAATTCTCCGATGAATCGGATTCCGACGAGAATTCCGATGATGTTATAGAAATTACCCCAACTGAATTTAAAAAGGCAAAAGAAAATAATAAGGGAAAGGGCATAAAAATAGAGAAATCTAATTCCAACCCCGATGAACTTTATATGTATCGTCAACCCCCGAAGCCCTTAAGTTGTAACAATGACCCGGGAACCTCTAAACCACCAGGTTATTCTAAACCGTTATGGAAAACGACAGCTCGTATTAGGGGAACATCATATATCCCTAGAAACTTGGCACAACGAACCAAAACCGAAGAAGAAGAAACGAGCGAGTCGGAATAAGATAGTTGTATTCGTGTGGTGTAATATATGTAATATAGTGTGCTTATGCTTTATGATATATGTAAAAATTGCTTGTATTAATAAGTATTTTTTTTATGAATCTAACTCTTGTCTATTTTACAGTATAAAAACACAAAATGGATAGACAACCCAATATTTTAAGAGACCTACCCGGAGACATGATTGATGAAATCTTGTCTAGAGTCGGTCAGAATTCCTCGGCACAACTATTTAAGGCGAGATCAGTTTGTAAGACATTCGAAGAACGTTCCAAGTATGCCTTGGTTTATAAAAGGCTTTCGTTCGAAAGATGAGGGATATCACATTGGGAAATCCATAAGTTACGATGTGTTTACTTTGACGCATATATTGCGGGGAACCCAAATGCTATTTTACGCAATGGGTTAAGAAATTATTTTGACTCAATATATCCGAATATTGGACTTCGTGATTTAGAAAAAGCGGCTAACATTCAACATAAAGAAGCATGTTATGCTTACGGATTAGTAATGTTCGTTTCTCACCAAAGTGAGAACAAGAACATCGGGCTACAACTATTAAACAAAACGTTCCCACAAGTGACGGAGTCGGTAATTGGGGTAAGAAATGAGGTTTTTAGATTGTTACAGGACTGTTGGACATTACGTAACCCTCACCCCTTTGACGACGTTACAACACGCTGTCTTATCAATGGCCATAACGGTTATGTTCCACAAGACCAAGGATGGGAAGTAATCCTAGTAAAACCAGAATGCATGACTTGTTTCTGGACGTATGAATTACGTGTCTTTATTGCCTTTGCTGAACGACTTGTGTACTAGCTAGAATTATCTTCACAACCATCTTGTATCAAATTTATTGTGTGCTATATTTCATGCTATATGTAAAATAAGCGGTATTGTAAGTTTGTAAAATATTGTGTAAAAGTTTGAATGCGAAATATTATTATAATCAGTTTTTCATATAGAATTGTAGTAGTTGAATTGTATATTAGGTACTAAGTATGAACTTAACGGGTAGGTACTACCCGAATTTAAACTTATAAAACGCTAATATGAAGAAAAAGCTTTTATAAATGAGTTCATATTATGCTACGAAATACTATTAACTACACTTAATATTCTGTATGATTAACTTGTTCCATTTGACTATTTTGAAGGAAATGGCACCGACTACTCGACACACCGTGAACATGAATGAAGAGGAATTCCGTACTTTTCTAGCTTCAAACATAGCCGCAGTACAGGCTGCGCTACATACCAACAATAACCTTGGATCTAGCAGTACAGGAAATCATGTAGGATGCACCTACAAAGAATTCACTTCCTGCAAACCTTTGGAATTTGCTGGAACCGAAGGACCGATCGGATTGAAACGGTGGACCGAGAAGGTCAAATCGGTGTTTGCCATAAGTAAGTGTACTAAAGAGGACAAAGTGAAGTACGCTACGCATACCTTCACAGGTTCTGTGTTAACATGGTGGAATACCTATCTAGAGCAAGTGGGACAAGACGATGCGTACGCACTACCGTGGTCAGCATTCAAGCACTTGATGAACGAGAAGTACCGTCCCAGAACCGAGGTCAATAAGTGAAATGTCCCGTTCTTATTGATTAAAAACGTTCCATATTAATTGATTTCGTTGCGAGGTTTTGACCTCTATATGAGACGTTTTTCAAAGACTGCATTCATTTTTAAAACAAACCATAACCTTTATTTCATAAATAAAGGTTTAAAAAGCTTTACGTAGATTATCAAATAATGATAATCTAAAATATCCTGTTTACACACGACCATTACATAATGGTTTACAATACAAATATGTTACATCGAAATCAGTTTCTTGAATGCAGTTTTTACACAATATCATACAAACATGGACTCCAAATCTTGTCCTTATTTTAGTATGCAACAGCGGAAGCTCTTAATATTCACCTGAGAATAAACATGCTTTAAACGTCAACAAAAATGTTGGTGAGTTATAGGTTTAACCTATATATATCAAATCGTAACAATAGACCACAAGATTTCATATTTCAATACACATCCCATACATAGAGATAAAAATCATTCATATGGTGAACACCTGGTAACCGACAATAACAAGATGCATATATAAGAATATCCCCATCATTCCGGGACACCCTTCGGATATGATATAAATTTCGAAGTACTAAAGCATCCGGTACTTTGGATGGGGTTTGTTAGGCCCAATAGATCTATCTTTAGGATTCGCGTCAATTAGGGTGTCTGTTCCCTAATTCTTAGATTACCAGACTTAATAAAAAGGGGCATATTCGATTTCGATAATTCAACCATAGAATGTAGTTTCACGTACTTGTGTCTATTTTGTAAATCATTTATAAAACCTGCATGTATTCTCATCCCAAAAATATTAGATTTTAAAAGTGGGACTATAACTCACTTTCACAGATTTTTACTTCGTCGGGAAGTAAGACTTGGCCACTGATTGATTCACGAACCTATAACAATATATACATATATATCAAAGTATGTTCAAAATATATTTACAACACTTTTAATATATTTTGATGTTTTAAGTTTATTAAGTCAGCTGTCCTCGTTAGTAACCTACAACTAGTTGTCCACAGTTAGATGTACAGAAATAAATCGATAAATATTATCTTGAATCAATCCACGACCCAGTGTATACGTATCTCAGTATTGATCACAACTCAAACTATATATATTTTGGAATCAACCTCAACCCTGTATAGCTAACTCCAACATTCACATATAGAGTGTCTATGGTTGTTCCGAAATATATATAGATGTGTCGACATGATAGGTCGAAACATTGTATACGTGTCTATGGTATCTCAAGATTACATAATATACAATACAAGTTGATTAAGTTATGGTTGGAATAGATTTGTTACCAATTTTCACGTAGCTAAAATGAGAAAAATTATCCAATCTTGTTTTACCCATAACTTCTTCATTTTAAATCCGTTTTGAGTGAATCAAATTGCTATGGTTTCATATTGAACTCTATTTTATGAATCTGAACAGAAAAAGTATAGGTTTATAGTCGGAAAAATAAGTTACAAGTCGTTTTTGTAAAGGTAGTCATTTCAGTCGAAAGAACGACGTCTAGATGACCATTTTAGAAAACATACTTCCACTTTGAGTTTAACCATAATTTTTGGATATAGTTTCATGTTCATAATAAAAATCATTTTCTCAGAATAACAACTTTTAAATCAAAGTTTATCATAGTTTTTAATTAACTAACCCAAAACAGCCCGCGGTGTTACTACGACGGCGTAAATCCGGTTTTACGGTGTTTTTCGTGTTTCCAGGTTTTAAATCATTAAGTTAGCATATCATATAGATATAGAACATGTGTTTAGTTGATTTTAAAAGTCAAGTTAGAAGGATTAACTTTTGTTTGCGAACAAGTTTAGAATTAACTAAACTATGTTCTAGTGATTACAAGTTTAAACCTTCGAATAAGATAGCTTTATATGTATGAATCGAATGATGTTATGAACATCATTACTACCTTAAGTTCCTTGGATATACCTACTGGAAAAGAGAAAAATGGATCTAGCTTCAATGGATCCTTGGATGGCTCGAAGTTCTTGAAGCAAAATCATGACACGAAAACAAGTTCAAGTAAGATCATCACTTGAAATAAGATTGTTATAGTTATAGAAATTGAACCAAAGTTTGAATATGATTATTACCTTGTATTAGAATGATAACCTACTGTAAGAAACAAAGATTTCTTGAGGTTGGATGATCACCTTACAAGATTGGAAGTGAGCTAGCAAACTTGAAAGTATTCTTGATTTTATGAAACTAGAACTTTTGGAATTTATGAAGAACACTTAGAACTTGAAGATAGAACTTGAGAGAGATCAATTAGATGAAGAAAATTGAAGAATGAAAGTGTTTGTAGGTGTTTTTGGTCGTTGGTGTATGGATTAGATATAAAGGATATGTAATTTTGTTTTCATGTAAATAAGTCATGAATGATTACTCATATTTTTGTAATTTTATGAGATATTTCATGCTAGTTGCCAAATGATGGTTCCCACATGTGTTAGGTGACTCACATGGGCTGCTAAGAGCTGATCATTGGAGTGTATATACCAATAGTACATACATCTAAAAGCTGTGTATTGTACGAGTACGAATACGGGTGCATACGAGTAGAATTGTTGATGAAACTGAACGAGGATGTAATTGTAAGCATTTTTGTTAAGTAGAAGTATTTTGATAAATGTCTTGAAGTCTTTCAAAAGTGTATGAATACATATTAAAACACTACATGTATATACATTTTAACTGAGTCGTTAAGTCATCGTTAGTCGTTACATGTAAATGTTGTTTTGAAACCTTTAGGTTAACGATCTTGTTAAATGTTGTTAACCCAATGTTTATAATATCAAAAGAGATTTTAAATTATTATATTATCATGATATTATGATGTACGAATATCTCTTAATATGATATATATACATTAAATGTCGTTACAACGATAATCGTTACATATATGTCTCGTTTCAAAATCATTAAGTTAGTAGTCTTGTTTTTACATATGTAGTTCATTGTTAATATACTTAATGATATGTTTACTTATCATAATATCATGTTAACTATATATATAACCATATATATGTCATCATATAGTTTTTACAAGTTTTAACGTTCGTGAATCACCGGTCAACTTGGGTGGTCAATTGTCTATATGAAACATATTTCAATTAATCAAGTCTTAACAAGTTTGATTGCTTAACATGTTGGAAACATTTAATCATGTAAATATCAATCTCAATTAATATATATAAACATGGAAAAGTTCGGGTCACTACAGTACCTACCCGTTAAATAAATTTCGTCCCGAAATTTTAAGCTGTTGAAGGTGTTGACGAATCTTCTGGAAATAGATGCGGGTATTTCTTCTTCATCTGATCTTCACGCTCCCAGGTGAACTCGGGTCCTCTACGAGCATTCCATCGAACCTTAACAATTGGTATCTTGTTTTGCTTAAGTCTTTTAACCTCACGATCCATTATTTCGATGGGTTCTTCGATGAATTGAAGTTTTTCGTTGATTTGGATTTCATCTAACGGAATAGTGAGATCTTCTTTAGCAAAACATTTCTTTAAATTCGAGACGTGGAAAGTGTTATGTACAGCCGCGAGTTGTTGAGGTAACTCTAGTCGGTAAGCTACTGGTCCGACACGATCAATAATCTTGAATGGTCCAATATACCTTGGATTTAATTTCCCTCGTTTATCAAATCGAACAACGCCTTTCCAAGGTGCAACTTTAAGCATGACCATCTCTACAATTTCAAATTCTATATCTTTTCTTTTAATGTCAGCGTATGTAGTGACCCGAACTTTTCCATGTTTATATATATTAATTGAGATTGATATTTACATGATTAAATGTTTCCAACATGTTAAGCAATCAAACTTGTTAAGACTTGATTAATTGAAATAGGTTTCATATAGACAATTGACCACCCAAGTTG
Source organism: Rutidosis leptorrhynchoides (assembly GCF_046630445.1). NCBI lineage: Eukaryota > Viridiplantae > Streptophyta > Magnoliopsida > Asterales > Asteraceae > Rutidosis > Rutidosis leptorrhynchoides. The sequence continues at coordinate 324,792,130 of NC_092336.1, read as the reverse complement.
ACCGGTGATTCACGAACGTTAAAACTTGTAAAAACTATATGATGACATATATATGGTTATATATATAGTTAACATGATATTATGATATGTAAACATATCATTAAGTATATTAACAATGAACTACATATGTAAAAACAAGACTACTAACTTAATGATTTTGAAACGAGACATATATGTAACGATTATCGTTGTAACGACATTTAATGTATATATATCATATTAAGAGATATTCGTACATCATAATATCATGATAATATAATAATTTAAAATCTCTTTTGATATTATAAACATTGGGTTAACAACATTTAACAAGATCGTTAACCTAAAGGTTTCAAAACAACATTTACATGTAACGACTAACGATGACTTAACGACTCAGTTAAAATGTATATACATGTAGTGTTTTAATATGTATTCATACACTTTTGAAAGACTTCAAGACACTTATCAAAATACTTCTACTTAACAAAAATGCTTACAATTACATCCTCGTTCAGTTTCATCAACAATTCTACTCGTATGCACCCGTATTCGTACTCGTACAATACACAGCTTTTAGATGTATGTACTATTGGTATATACACTCCAATGATCAGCTCTTAGCAGCCCATGTGAGTCACCTAACACATGTGGGAACCATCATTTGGCAACTAGCATGAAATATCTCATAAAATTACAAAAATATGAGTAATCATTCATGACTTATTTACATGAAAACAAAATTACATATCCTTTATATCTAATCCATACACCAACGACCAAAAACACCTACAAACACTTTCATTCTTCAATTTTCTTCATCTAATTGATCTCTCTCAAGTTCTATCTTCAAGTTCTAAGTGTTCTTCATAAATTCCAAAAGTTCTAGTTTCATAAAATCAAGAATACTTTCAAGATTGCTAGCTCACTTCCAATCTTGTAAGGTGATCATCCAACCTCAAGAAATCTTTGTTTCTTACAGTAGGTTATCATTCTAATACAAGGTAATAATCATATTCAAACTTTGGTTCAATTTCTATAACTATAACAATCTTATTTCAAGTGATGATCTTACTTGAACTTGTTTTCGTGTCATGATTTTGCTTCAAGAACTTTGAGCCATCCAAGGATCCATTGAAGCTAGATCCATTTTTCTATTTTCCAGTAGGTTCATCCAAGGAACTTAAGGTAGTAATGATGTTCATAACATCATTCGATTCATACATATAAAGCTATCTTATTCGAAGGTTTAAACTTGTAATCACTAGAACATAGTTTAGTTAATTCTAAACTTGTTCGCAAACAAAAGTTAATCCTTCTAACTTGACTTTTAAAATCAACTAAACACATGTTCTATATCTATATGATATGCTAACTTAATGATTTAAAACCTGGAAACACGAAAAACACCGTAAAACCGGATTTACGCCGTCGTAGTAACACCGCGGGCTGTTTTGGGTTAGTTAATTAAAAACTATGATAAAATTTGATTTAAAAGTTGTTATTCTGAGAAAATGATTTTTATTATGAACATGAAACTATATCCAAAAATTATGGTTAAACTCAAAGTGGAAGTATATTTTCTAAAATGGTCATCTAGACGTCGTTCTTTCGACTGAAATGACTACCTTTACAAAAACGACTTGTAACTTATTTTTCCAACTATAAACCTATACTTTTTCTATTTATATTCATAAAATAGAGTTCAATATGAAACCATAGCAATTTGATTCACTCAAAACGGATTTAAAATGAAGAAGTTATGGGTAAAACAAGATTGGATAATTTTTCTCATTTTAGCTACGTGAAAATTGGTAACAAATCTATTCCAACCATAACTTAATCAACTTGTATTGTATATTATGTAATCTTGAGATACCATAGACACGTATACAATGTTTCGACCTATCATGTCGACACATCTATATATATTTCGGAACAACCATAGACACTCTATATGTGAATGTTGGAGTTAGCTATACAGGGTTGAGGTTGATTCCAAAATATATATAGTTTGAGTTGTGATCAATACTGAGATACGTATACACTGGGTCGTGGATTGATTCAAGATAATATTTATCGATTTATTTCTGTACATCTAACTGTGGACAACTAGTTGTAGGTTACTAACGAGGACAGCTGACTTAATAAACTTAAAACATCAAAATATATTAAAAGTGTTGTAAATATATTTTGAACATACTTTGATATATATGTATATGTTGTTATAGGTTCGTGAATCAACCAGTGGCCAAGTCTTACTTCCCGACGAAGTAAAAATCTGTGAAAGTGAGTTATAGTCCCACTTTTAAAATCTAATATTTTTGGGATGAGAATACATACAGGTTTTATAAATGATTTACAAAATAGACACAAGTACGTGAAACTACATTCTATGGTTGAATTATCGAAATCGAATATGCCCCTTTTTATTAAGTCTGGTAATCTAAGAATTAGGGAACAGACACCCTAATTGACGCGAATCCTAAAGATAGATCTATTGGGCCTAACAAACCCCATCCAAAGTACCGGATGCTTTAGTACTTCGAAATTTATATCATATCCGAAGGGTGTCCCGGAATGATGGGGATATTCTTATATATGCATCTTGTTAATGTCGGTTACCAGGTGTTCACCATATGAATGATTTTTATCTCTATGTATGGGATGTGTATTGAAATATGAAATCTTGTGGTCTATTGTTACGATTTGATATATATAGGTTAAACCTATAACTCACCAACATTTCTGTTGACGTTTAAAGCATGTTTATTCTCAGGTGAATACTAAGAGCTTCCGCTGTCGCATACTTAAATAAGGACGAGATTTGGAGTCCATGCTTGTATGAGATTGTGTAAAAACTGCATTCAAGAAACTTATTTTGTTGTAACATATTTGTATTGTAAACCATTATGTAATGGTCGTGTGTAAACAGGATATTTTAGATTATCATTATTTGATAATCTACGTAAAGCTTTTTAAACCTTTATTGATGAAATAAAGGTTATGGTTTGTTTTAAAATGAATGCAGTCTTTGAAAAACGTCTCATATAGAGGTCAAAACCTCGCAACGAAATCAATTAATATGGAACGTTTTTAATCAATAAGAACGGGACATTTCAGTTGGTATCCGAGCGTTGGTCTTAGAGAACCAGAAAAATTGCATTAGTGTGTCTTATCGAGTTTGTTAGGATGCATTAGTGATTCTGGACTTCGACCGTGTTTTCTTTAAAAATGATTGCTTAACATTTTTGTTGGAAACTATATATTTTTAACATATGAATATTATGTGATATATTAATCTCTTAACGTGTTTGATATTATGTGATAGATGTCTACCTCTAGAACAAGTCCCATTGACTCACCTAATAATAATGAAGAGTCAAATGTAAATTGGAATTATTCGTGGACTGATTCACAAGTTCCCGAAGAGGAACCGGAAGAAGAGTCGGAACCGGAAGAAGAATCGGAACCGGACGAAGAATCGGAACCGGAAGAAGAATCGGAACCGGTGGGGGAAATAATAAAACGGTTAAGTAAAAGAGAATCCTCAACCAACCGACCAAGGTTAATTATGGTCAATGGTGTTTCCGCCAAGGAAGCAAAATATTGGGAGGATTACCAATTCTCCGATGAATCGGATTCCGACGAGAATTCCAATGATGTTATAGAAATTACCCCAACTGAATTTAAAAAGGCAAAAGAAAATAATAAGGGAAAGGGCATAAAAATAGAGAAATCTAATTCCAACCCCGATGAACTTTATATGTATCGTCAACCCCCGAAGTTCTTAAGTTGTAACAATGACCCGGGAACCTCTAAACCACCAGGTTTTTCTAAACCAATGTGGACAACGACGGCTCGTATTAGGGGAACATCATATATCCCTAGAAACTTGGCAAAACGAACCAAAATCGAAGAAGAAGAAATGACCGAGTTGGAATAAGATAGTTGTATTCGTGTGGTGTAATATATGTAATATAGTGTTCTTATGCTTTATGATATATGTAAAAATTGCTTGTATTAATAAGTATTTTTTTATGAATCTAACTCTTGTCTATTTTACAGTTTAAAAACACAAAATGGATAGACAACCCAATATTTTAAGAGACCTACCCGGAGACATGATTGATGAAATCTTGTCTAGAGTCGGCCAGAATTCCTCGGCACAACTATTTAAGGCGAGATCAGTTTGTAAGACATTCGAAGAACGTTCCAAGAATGTCTTGGTTTATAAGAGACTTTCGTTTGAAAGATGGGGGATATCACATTGGGAAACCCATAAGTTACGATGTGTTTACTTTGACGCATATATTGCGGGGAACCCAAATGCTATTTTACGCAACGGGTTAAGAAATTATTTTGACTCAATATATCCGAATATTGGACTTCGTGATTTAGAAAAAGCGGCTAACATGCAACATAAAGAAGCATGTTATGCTTACGGATTAGTAATGTTCGCTTCTCACCAAAGTGAGAACAAGAACATCGGGCTACAACTATTAAACAAAATGTTTCCACAAGTGACGGAGTCGGTAATTGGGGTAAGAAATGAGGTTTTTAGATTATTACGGGACTGTTGGACATTACGTAACCCTCGTCCCTTTGACGACGTTACAACACGCTGTCTTATCAATGGCCATAACGGTTATGTTGCACAAGACCAAGGATGGGAAGTAGTCCTAGTAAAACCAGAATGCATGACTTGTTTCTGGACGTATGAATTACGTGTCTTTATTGCCTTTGCTGAACGACTTGTGTACTAGCTAGAATTATCTTCACAACTATCTTGTATCAAAGTTATTGTGTGCTATATTTCATGCTTTATGTAAAATAAGCGGTATTGTAAGTTTGTAAAATATTGTATAAAAGTTTGAACGCGAAATATTATTATAATCAGTTTTTCATATAGAATTGTAGTAGTTGAATTGTATATTAGCTACTAAGTATGAACTTAACGGGTAGGTACTACCCGAATTTAAACTTATAAAACGCTAATATGAAGAAAAAGCTTTTATAAATGAGTTCATATTATGCTACGAAATACTATTAACTACTCTTAATATTCTGTATGATTAACTTGTTCCATTTGACTATTTTGAAGGAAATGGCACCGACTACTCGACACACCGTGAATATGAATGAAGAGGAATTCCGTACTTTTCTAGCTTCAAACATAGCCGCAGTACAGGCTGCGCTACATACCAACAATAACCTTGGATCTAGCAGTACAGGAAATCGTGTAGGATGCACCTACAAAGAATTCACTGCCTGCAAACCTTTGGAATTTGATGGAACCGAAGGACCGATCGGATTGAAACGGTGGACCGAGAAGGTCGAATCGGTGTTTGCCATAAGTAAGTGTACTGAAGAGGACAAAGTGAAGTATGCTACGCATACCTTCACAGGTTCTGCGTTAACATGGTGGAATACCTATCTAGAGCAGGTGGGACAAGACGATGCGTACGCACTACCGTGGTCAGCATTCAAGCACTTGATGAACGAGAAGTACCGTCCCAGAACCGAGGTCAATAAGCTCAAGACAGAACTTAGAGGGTTACGAACCCAAGGATTTGATATTACCACGTATGAAAGACGATTCACAGAATTGTGCCTATTGTGTCCGGGAGCGTTCGAAGATGAGGAAGAGAAGATCGACGCGTTTGTGAAAGGATTACCGGAAAGAATCCAAGAAGATATAAGTTCACACGAGCCCGCCTCCATACAACAGGCATGTAGAATGGCTCACAAACTAGTGAACCAGATTGAAGAAAGAATTAAAGAACAGACTGCTGAAGAGGCCAATGTGAAGCAAGTCAAAAGAAAGTGGGAGGAAAACGGTGATAAGAATCACCAATACAACAACAACAGCAATTACAACAATAATCGCAACAATTATCCCAACAATTGCAACATCAATCGCAACTACAACAAACGGCCCAACAACAACAACAACAACAACAACAGTAACTACAACAATCATCCCAACAACAATAATAACCGCAACAACAACAACAATCAGAAGAAGCTATGCCAAAGGTGTGAAAAGAATCACTCGGGGTTCTGCACCAAATTTTGCAACAAGTGTAAAAGAAATGGGCATAGCGCGGCGAAGTGTGAGGTCTACGGACCAGGGGTTAATTGAACGAAAGGAACAAATGGTGTTGGAACGAGTAATGGCAGAGCAAGTAGTGTCGGAGCAAGTTATGCCAATGTAGTTTGTTATAAATGTGGAAAACCGGGCCACATTATTAGAAATTGCCCGAACCAGGAGAACACGAATGGACAAGGCCGCGGAAGAGTTTTCAATATTAATGCGACAGAGGCACAAGAAGACCCGGAGCTTGTTACGGGTACGTTTCTTATTGACAATAAATCTGCTTACGTTTTATTTGATTCGGGTGCGGATAGAAGCTATATGAGTAGAGATTTTTGTGCTAAATTAAGTTGTCCATTGACGCCTTTGGATAGTAAATTTTTACTCGAATTAGCAAATGGTAAATTAATTTCAGCAGATAATATATGTCGGAATCGAGAAATTAAACTGGTTAGCGAAATATTTAAGATTGATTTGATACCAGTAGAGTTAGGGAGTTTTGATGTGATAATCGGTATGGACTGGTTGAAAGAAGTGAAAGCAGAGATCGTTTGTTACAAAAATGCAATTCGCATTATACGAGAAAAAGGAAAACCCTTAATGGTGTACGGAGAAAAGGGCAACACGAAGCTACATCTTATTAGTAATTTGAAGGCACAAAAACTAATAAGAAAAGGTTGCTATGCTGTTCTAGCACACGTCGAGAAAGTACAAACTGAAGAAAAGAGCATCAATGATGTTCCCATTGCAAAAGAATTTCCCGATGTATTTCCGAAAGAATTACCGGGATTACCCCCACATCGATCCGTTGAATTTCAAATAGATCTTGTACCAGGAGCTGCACCAATAGCTCGTGCTCCTTACAGACTCGCACCCAGCGAGATGAAAGAACTGCAAAGCCAATTACAAGAACTTTTAGAGCGTGGTTTCATTCGACCAAGCACATCACCGTGGGGAGCTCCTGTTTTGTTTGTCAAGAAGAAAGATGGTACATTCAGGTTGTGTATCGACTACCGAGAGTTGAACAAACTTACCATCAAGAACCGCTACCCACTACCGAGAATTGACGACTTATTTGATCAACTACAAGGCTCGTCTGTTTATTCAAAGATTGACCTACGTTCCGGGTACCATCAAATGCGGGTGAAAGAAGATGATATTCCAAAGACTGCTTTCAGAACACGTTACGGTCATTACGAGTTTATGGTCATGCCGTTTGGTTTAACTAATGCACCAGCTGTGTTCATGGACCTTATGAACCGAGTGTGTGGACCATACCTTGACAAGTTTGTCATTGTTTTCATTGATGACATACTTATTTACTCAAAGAATGACCAAGAACACGGTGAACATTTGAGAAAGGTGTTAGAAGTATTGAGGAAAGAAGAATTGTACGCTAAGTTTTCAAAGTGTGCATTTTGGTTGGAAGAAGTTCAATTCCTCGGTCACATAGTGAACAAAGAAGGTATTAAGGTGGATCCGACAAAGATAGAAACTGTTGAAAAGTGGGAAACCCCGAAAACTCCGAAACACATACGCCAGTTTTTAGGACTAGCTGGTTACTACAGAAGGTTCATCCAAGACTTTTCCAGAATAGCAAAACCCTTGACTGCATTAACGCATAAAGGGAAGAAATTTGAATGGAATGATGAACAAGAGAAAGCGTTTCAGTTATTGAAGAAAAAGCTAACTACGGCACCTATATTGTCATTGCCTGAAGGGAATGATGATTTTGTGATTTATTGTGACGCATCAAAGCAAGGTCTCGGTTGTGTATTAATGCAATGAACGAAGGTGATTGCTTATGCGTCTAGACAATTGGAGATTCACGAACAAAATTATACGACGCATGATTTGGAATTAGGCGCGGTTGTTTTTGCATTAAAGACTTGGAGGCACTACTTATATGGGGTCAAAAGTATTATATATACCGACCACAAAAGTCTTCAACACATATTTAATCAGAAACAACTGAATATGAGGCAGCGTAGGTGGATTGAATTGTTGAATGATTACGACTTTGAGATTCGTTACCACCCGGGGAAGGCAAATGTGGTAGCCGATGCCTTGAGCAGGAAGGACAGAGAACCCATTCGAGTAAAATCTATGAATATAATGATTCATAATAACCTTACTACTCAAATAAAGGAGGCGCAACAAGGAGTTTTAAAAGAGGGAAATTTAAAGGATGAAATACCCAAAGGATCGGAGAAGCATCTTAATATTCGGGAAGACGGAACCCGGTATAGGGCTGAAAGGATTTGGGTACCAAAATTTGGAGATATGAGAGAAATGGTACTTAGAGAAGCTCATAAAACCAGATACTCAATACATCCTGGAACGGGGAAGATGTACAAGGATCTCAAGAAACATTTTTGGTGGCCGGGTATGAAAGCCGATGTTGCTAAATACGTAGGAGAATGTTTGACGTGTTCTAAGGTCAAAGCTGAGCATCAGAAACCATCAGGTCTACTTCAACAACCTGAAATCCCGGAATGGAAATGGGAAAACATTACCATGGATTTCATCACTAAATTGCCAAGGACTGCAAGTGGTTTTGATACTATTTGGGTAATAGTTGATCGTCTCACCAAATCAGCACACTTCTTGCCAATAAGAGAAGATGACAAGATGGAGAAGTTAGCACGACTGTATTTGAAGGAAGTCATCTCCAGACATGGAATACCAATCTCTATTATCTCTGATAGGGATGGCAGATTTATTTCAAGATTCTGGCAGACATTACAGCAAGCATTAGGAACTCGTCTAGACATGAGTACTGCCTATCATCCACAAACTGATGGGCAGAGCGAAAGGACGATACAAACGCTTGAAGACATGCTACGAGCATGTGTTATTGATTTCGGAAACAGTTGGGATCGACATCTACCATTAGCAGAATTTTCCTACAACAACAGCTACCATTCAAGCATTGAGATGGCGCCGTTTGAAGCACTTTATGGTAGAAAGTGCAGGTCTCCGATTTGTTGGAGTGAAGTGGGGGATAGACAGATTACGGGTCCGGAGATTATACAAGAAACTACCGAGAAGATCATCCAAATTCAACAACGGTTGAAAACCGCCCAAAGTCGACAAAAGAGCTACGCTGACATTAAAAGAAAAGATATAGAATTTGAAATTGGAGAGATGGTCATGCTTAAAGTTGCACCTTGGAAAGGCGTTGTTCGATTTGGTAAACGAGGGAAATTAAATCCAAGGTATATTGGACCTTTCAAGATTATTGATCGTGTCGGACCAGTAGCTTACCGACTTGAGTTACCTCAACAACTCGCGGCTGTACATAACACTTTCCACGTCTCGAATTTGAAGAAATGTTTTGCTAAAGAAGATCTCACTATTCCGTTAGATGAAATCCAAATCAACGAAAAACTTCAATTCATCGAAGAACCCGTCGAAATAATGGATCGTGAGGTTAAAAGACTTAAGCAAAACAAGATACCAATTGTTAAGGTTTGATGGAATGCTCGTAGAGGACCCGAGTTCACCTGGGAGCGTGAAGATCAGATGAAGAAGAAATACCCGCATCTATTTCCAGAAGATTCGTCAACACCTTCAACAGCTTAAAATTTCGGGACGAAATTTATTTAACGGGTAGGTACTGTAGTGACCCGAACTTTTCCATGTTTATATATATTAATTGAGATTGATATTTACATGATTAAATGTTTCCAACATGTTAAGCAATCAAACTTGTTAAGACTTGATTAATTGAAATAGGTTTCATATAGACAATTGACCACCCAAGTTGACCGGTGATTCACGAACGTTAAAACTTGTAAAAACTATATGATGACATATATATGGTTATATATATAGTTAACATGATATTATGATATGTAAACATATCATTAAGTATATTAACAATGAACTACATATGTAAAAACAAGACTACTAACTTAATGATTTTGAAACGAGACATATATGTAACGATTATCGTTGTAACGACATTTAATGTATATATATCATATTAAGAGATATTCGTACATCATAATATCATGATAATATAATAATTTAAAATCTCTTTTGATATTATAAACATTGGGTTAACAACATTTAACAAGATCGTTAACCTAAAGGTTTCAAAACAACATTTACATGTAACGACTAACGATGACTTAACGACTCAGTTAAAATGTATATACATGTAGTGTTTTAATATGTATTCATACACTTTTGAAAGACTTCAAGAAACTTATCAAAATACTTCTACTTAACAAAAATGCTTACAATTACATCCTCGTTCAGTTTCATCAACAATTCTACTCGTATGCACCCGTATTCGTACTCGTACAATACACAGCTTTTAGATGTATGTACTATTGGTATATACACTCCAATGATCAGCTCTTAGCAGCCCATGTGAGTCACCTAACACATGTGGGAACCATCATTTGGCAACTAGCATGAAATATCTCATAAAATTACAAAAATATGAGTAATCATTCATGACTTATTTACATGAAAACAAAATTACATATCCTTTATATCTAATCCATACACCAACGACCAAAAACACCTACAAACACTTTCATTCTTCAATTTTCTTCATCTAATTGATCTCTCTCAAGTTCTATCTTCAAGTTCTAAGTGTTCTTCATAAATTCCAAAAGTTCTAGTTTCATAAAATCAAGAATACTTTCAAGATTGCTAGCTCACTTCCAATCTTGTAAGGTGATCATCCAACCTCAAGAAATCTTTGTTTCTTACAGTAGGTTATCATTCTAATACAAGGTAATAATCATATTCAAACTTTGGTTCAATTTCTATAACTATAACAATCTTATTTCAAGTGATGATCTTACTTGAACTTGTTTTCGTGTCATGATTTTGCTTCAAGAACTTTGAGCCATCCAAGGATCCATTTGTAGTGACCCGAACTTTTCCATGTTTATATATATTAATTGAGATTGATATTTACATGATTAAATGTTTCCAACATGTTAAGCAATCAAACTTGTTAAGACTTGATTAATTGAAATAGGTTTCATATAGACAATTGACCACCCAAGTTGACCGGTGATTCACGAACGTTAAAACTTGTAAAAAAACTATATGATGACATATATATGGTTATATATATAGTTAACATGATATTATGATAAGTAAACATATCATTAATTATATTAACAATGAACTACATATGTAAAAACAAGACTACTAACTTAATGATTTTGAAACGAGACATATATGTAACGTTTATCGTTGTAACGACATTTAATGTATATATATCATATTAAGAGATATTCGCACATCATAATATCATGATAATATAATAATTTAAAATCTCTTTTGATATTATAAACATTGGGTTAACAACATTTAACAAGATCGTTAACCTAAAGGTTTCAAAACAACACTTACGTGTAACGACTAACGATGACTTAACGACTCAGTTAAAATGTATATACATGTAGTGTTTTAATATGTATTTATACACTTTTGAAAGACTTCAATACACTTATCAAAATACTTCTACTTAACAAAAATGCTTACAATTACATTCTCGTTCAGTTTCATCAACAATTCTACTCGTATGCACCCGTATTCGTACTCGTATAATACACAGCTTTTAGATGTATGTACTATTGGTATATACACTCCAATGATCAGCTCTTAGCAGCCCATGTGAGTCACCTAACACACGTGGGAACCATCATTTGGCAACTAGCATGAAATATCTCATAAGATTACAAAAATATGAGTAATCATTCATGACTTATTTACATGAAAACAAAATTACATATCCTTTATATCTAATCCATACACCAACGACCAAAAACACCTACAAACACTTTCATTCTTCAATTTTCTTCATCTAATTGAACTCTCTCAAGTTCTATCTTCAAGTTCTAAGTGTTCTTCATAAATTCCAAAAGTTCTAGTTTCATAAAATCAAGAATACTTTCAAGTTTGCTAGCTCACTTCCAATCTTGTAAGGTGATCATCCAACCTCAAGAAATCTTTGTTTCTTACAGTAGGTTATCATTCTAATACAAGGTAATAATCATATTCAAACTTTGGTTCAATTTCTATAACTATAACAATCTTATTTCAAGTGATGATCTTACTTGAACTTGTTTTCGTGTCATGATTTTTGCTTCAAGAACTTTGAGCCATCCAAGGATCCATTGAAGCTAGATCCATTTTTCTCTTTTCCAGTAGGTTCATCCAAGGAACTTAAGGTAGTAATGATGTTCATAATATCATTCGATTCATACATATAAAGCTATCTTATTCGAAGGTTTAAACTTGTAATCACTAGAACATAGTTTAGTTAATTCTAAACTTGTTCGCAAACAAAAGTTAATCCTTCTAACTTGACTTTTAAAATCAACTAAACACATGTTCTATATCTATATGATATGCTAACTTAATGATTTAAAACCTGGAAACACGAAAAACACCGTAAAACCGGATTTACGCCGTCGTAGTAACACCGCGGGCTGTTTTGGGTTAGTTAATTAAAAACTATGATAAACTTTGATTTAAAAGTTGTTATTCTGAGAAAATGATTTTTATTATGAACATGAAACTATATCCAAAAATTATGGTTAAACTCAAAGTGGAAGTATGTTTTCTAAAATGGTCATCTAGACGTCGTTCTTTCGACTGAAATGACTACCTTTACAAAAATGACTTGTAACTTATTTTTCCGACTAGAAACCTATACTTTTTTTGTTTAGATTCATAAAATAGAGTTCAATATGAAACCATAGCAATTTGATTCACTCAAAACGGATTTAAAATGAAGAAGTTATGGGTAAAACAAGATTGGATAATTTTTCTCATTTTAGCTACGTGAAAATTGGTAACAAATCTATTCCAACCATAACTTAATCAACTTGTATTATATATTATGTAATCTTGAGATACCATAGACACGTATACAATGTTTCGACCTATCATGTCGACACATCTATATATATTTCGGAACAACCATAGACACTCTATATGTGAATGTTGGAGTTAGCTATACAGGGTTGAGGTTGATTCCAAAATATATATAGTTTGAGTTGTGATCAATACTGAGATACGTATACACTGGGTCGTGGATTGATTCAAGATAATATTTATCGATTTATTTCTGTACATCTAACTGTGGACAACTAGTTGTAGGTTACTAACGAGGACAGCTGACTTAATAAACTTAAAACATCAAAATATATTAAAAGTGTTGTAAATATATTTTGAACATACTTTGATATATATGTATATATTGTTATAGGTTCGTGAATCAACCAGTGGCCAAGTCTTACTTCCCGACGAAGTAAAAATCTGTGAAAGTGAGTTATAGTCCCACTTTTAAAATCTAATATTTTTGGGATGAGAATACATGCAGGTTTTATAAATGATTTACAAAATAGACACAAGTACGTGAAACTACATTCTATGGTTGAATTATCGAAATCGAATATGCCCCTTTTTATTAAGTCTGGTAATCTAAGAATTAGGGAACAGACACCCTAATTGACGCGAATCCTAAAGATAGATCTATTGGGCCTAACAAACCCCATCCAAAGTACCGGATGCTTTAGTACTTCGAAATTTATATCATATCCGAAGGGTGTCCCGGAATGATGGGGATATTCTTATATATGCATCTTGTTATTGTCGGTTACCAGGTGTTCACCATATGAATGATTTTTATCTCTATGTATGGGATGTGTATTGAAATATGAAATCTTGTGGTCTATTATTATGATTTGATATATATAGGTTAAACCTATAACTCACCAACATTTTTGTTGACGTTTTAAGCATGTTTATTCTCAGGTGATTATTAAGAGCTTCCGCTGTCGCATACTTAAATAAGGACGAGAATTGGAGTCCATGCTTGTATGATATTGTGTAAAAACTGCATTCAAGAAACTTATTTTGTTGTAACATATTTGTATTGTAAACCATTATGTAATGGTCGTGTGTAAACAGGATATTTTAGATTATCATTATTTGATAATCTACGTAAAACTTTTTAAACCTTTATTGATGAAATAAAGGTTATGGTTTGTTTTAAAATGAATGCAGTCTTTGAAAAACGTCTCATATAGAGGTCAAAACCTCGCAACGAAATCAATTAATATGGAACGTTTTTAATCAATAAGAACGGGACATTTCAGTTGGTATCCGAGCGTTGGTCTTAGAGAACCAGAATTTTGCATTAGTGTGTCTTATCGAGTTTGTTAGGATGCATTAGTGAGTCTGGACTTCGACCGTGTTTACTTGAAAAATGATTGCTTAACAAATTTTGTTGGAAACTATATATTTTTAACATGTGAATATTATGTGATATATTAAACTCTTAACGCGTTTGGTATTATGTGATAGATGTCTACCTCTAGAACAAGTCCCATTGACTCACCTAATAATAATGAAGAGTCAAATGTAAATTGGAATGATTCGTGGACTGATTCACAAGTTCCCGAAGAGGAACCGGAAGAAGAGTCGGAACCGGAAGAAGAATCGGAACCGGAAGAAGAATCGGAACCGGAAGAAGAAATAGAATCGGTGGGGGAAATAATAAAACGGTTAAGTAAAAGAGAATCCTCAACCAACCGACCAAGGTTAATCATGGTCAATGGTGTTTCCGCCAAGGAAGCAAAATATTGGGAGGATTACCCATTCTCCGATGAATCGGATTCCGACGAGAATTCCGATGATGTTATAGAAATTACCCCAACTGAATTTAAAAAGGCAAAAGAAAATAATAAGGGAAAGGGCATAAAAATAGAGAAATCTAATTCCAACCCCGATGAACTTTATATGTATCGTCAACCCCCGAAGTCCTTAAGTTGTAACAATGACCCGGGAACCTCTAAACCACCAGGTTTTTCTAAACCAATGTGGATAACGACGGCTCGTATTAGGGGAACATCATATATCCCTAGAAACTTGGCAAAACGAACCAAAACCGAAGAAGAAGAAACGAGCGAGTCGGAATAAGATAGTTGTATTCGTGTGGTGTAATATATGAAATATAGTGTTCTTATGCTTTATGATACATGTAAAAATTGTTTGTATTAATAAGTATTTTTTTTTATGAATCTAACTCTTGTCTATTTTACAGTTTAAAAACACAAAATGGATAGACAACCCAATATTTTAAGAGACCTACCCGGAGACATGATTGATGAAATCTTGTCTAGAGTCGGCCAGAATTCTTCGGCACAACTATTTAAGGCGAGATCAGTTTGTAAGACATTCGAAGAACGTTCCAAGAATGTCTTGGTTTATAAGAGACTTTCGTTTGAAAGATGGGGGATATCACATTGGGAAACCCATAAGTTACGATGTGTTTACTTTGACGCATATATTGCGGGGAACCCAAATGCTATTTTACGCAACGGGTTAAGAAATTATTTTGACTCAATATATCCGAATATTGGACTTCGTGATTTAGAAAAAGCGGCTAACATGCAACATAAAGAAGCATGTTATGCTTACGGATTAGTAATGTTCGCTTCTCACCAAAGTGAGAACAAGAACATCGGGCTACAACTATTAAACAAAACGTTTCCACAAGTGACGGAGTCGGTAATTGGGGTAAGAAATGAGGTTTTTAGATTATTACGGGACTGTTGGACATTACGTAACCCTCGTCCCTTTGATGACGTTACAACACGCTGTCTTATCAACGGCCATAATGGTTATGTTGCACAAGACCAAGGATGGGAAGTAGTCCTAGTAAAACCAGAATGCATGACTTGTTTCTGGACGTATGAATTACGTGTCTTTATTGCCTTTGCTGAACGACTTGTGTACTAGCTAGAATTGTCTTCACAACTATCTTGTATCAAAGTTATTGTGTGCTATATTTCATGCTTTATGTAAAATAAGCGGTATTGTAAGTTTGTAAAATATTGTATAAAAGTTTGAACGCGAAATATTATTATAATCAGTTTTTCATATAGAATTGTAGTAGTTGAATTGTATATTAGCTACTAAGTATGAACTTAACGGGTAGATACTACCCGAATTTAAACTTATAAAAAGCTAATATGAAGAAAAAGCTTTTATAAATGAGTTCATATTATGCTACGAAATACTATTAACTACTCTTAATATTCTGTATGATTAACTTGTTCCATTTAACTATTTTGAAGGAAATGGCACCGACTACTCGACACACCGTGAATATGAATGAAGAGGAATTCCGTACTTTTCTAGCTTCAAACATAGCCGCAGTACAGGCTGCGCTACATACCAACAATAACCTTGGATCTAGCAGTACAGGAAATCGTGTAGGATGCACCTACAAAGAATTCACTGCCTGCAAACCTTTGGAATTTGATGGAACCGAAGGACCAATCGGATTGAAACGGTGGACCGAGAAGGTTGAATCGGTGTTTGCCATAAGTAAGTGTACTGAAGAGGACAAAGTGAAGTACGCTACGCATACCTTCACAGGTTCTGCGTTAACATGGTGGAATACCTATCTAGAGCAAGTGGGACAAGATGATGCGTACGCACTACCGTGGTCAGCATTCAAGCACTTGATGAACGAGAAGTACCGTCCCAGAACCGAGGTCAATAAGCTCAAGACAGAACTTAGAGGGTTACGAACCCAAGGATTTGATATTACCACGTATGAAAGACGATTCACAGAATTGTGCCTATTGTGTCCGGGAGCATTCGAAGATGAGGAAGAGAAGATCGACGCGTTTGTGAAAGGATTACCGGAAAGAATCCAAGAAGATATAAGTTCACACGAGCCCGCCTCCATACAACAGGCATGTAGAATGGCTCACAAACTCGTGAACCAAATTGAAGAAAGAATTAAAGAACAGACTGCTGAAGAGGCCAATGTGAAGCAAGTCAAAAGAAAGTGGGAGGAAAACGGTGATAAGAATCACCAATACAACAACAACAGCAATTACAACAATAATCGCAACAATTATCCCAACAATCGCAACATCAATCGCAACTACAACAAACGGCCCAACAACAACAACAACAATAACAACAGCAACTACAACAATCATCCCAACAACAATAATAACCGCAACAACAACAACAATCAGAAGCAACTATGCCAAAGGTGTGAAAAGAATCACTCGGGGTTCTGCACCAAATTTTGCAACAAGTGTAAAAGAAATGGTCATAGCGCGGCGAAGTGTGAGGTCTACGGACCAGGGGTTAATAGAACGAAAGGAACAAATGGTGTCGGAACGAGTAATGGCGGAGCAAGTAGTGTCAGAGCAAGTTATGCCAATGTAGTTTGTTATAAATGTGGAAAACCAGGCCACATTATTAGAAATTGCCCGAACCAGGAGAACACGAATGGACAAGGCCGTGGAAGAGTTTTCAATATTAATGCGGTAGAGGCACAGGAAGACCCGGAGCTTGTTACGGGTACGTTTCTTATTGACAATAAATCTGCTTACGTTTTATTTGATTCGGGTGCGGATAGAAGCTATATGAGTAGAGATTTTTGTGCTAAATTAAGTTGTCCATTGACGCCTTTGGATAGTAAATTTTTACTCGAATTAGCAAATGGTAAATTAATTTCAGCAGATAATATATGTCGGAATCGAGAAATTAAACTGGTTAGCGAAACATTTAAGATTGATTTGATACCAGTAGAGTTAGGGAGTTTTGATGTGATAATCGGTATGGACTGGTTGAAAGAAGTGAAAGCAGAGATCGTTTGTTACAAAAATGCAATTCGCATTATACGAGAAAAAGGAAAACCCTTAATGGTGTACGGAGAAAAGGGCAACACGAAGCTACATCTTATTAGTAATTTGAAGGCACAAAAACTAATAAGAAAAGGTTGCTATGCTGTTCTAGCACACGTCGAGAAAGTACAAACTGAAGAAAAGAGCATCAATGATGTTCCCATTGCAAAAGAATTTCCCGATGTATTTCCGAAAGAATTACCGGGATTACCCCCACATCGATCCGTTGAATTTCAAATAGATCTTGTACCAGGAGCTGCACCAATAGCTCGTGCTCCTTACAGACTCGCACCCAGTGAGATGAAAGAACTGCAAAGCCAATTACAAGAACTTTTAGAGCGTGGTTTCATTCGACCAAGCACATCACCGTGGGGAGCTCCTGTTTTGTTTGTCAAGAAGAAAGATGGTACATTCAGGTTGTGTATCGACTACCGAGAGTTGAACAAACTTACCATCAAGAACCGCTACCCACTACCGAGAATCGACGACTTATTTGATCAACTACAAGGCTCGTCTGTTTATTCAAAGATTGACTTACGTTCCGGGTATCATCAAATGCGGGTGAAAGAAGATGATATTCCAAAGACTGCTTTCAGAACACGTTACGGTCATTACGAGTTTATGGTCATGCCGTTTGGTTTAACTAATGCACCAGCTGTGTTCATGGACCTTATGAACCGAGTGTGTGGACCATACCTTGACAAGTTTGTCATTGTTTTCATTGATGACATACTTATTTACTCAAAGAATGACCAAGAACACTGTGAACATTTGAGAAAGGTGTTAGAAGTATTGAGGAAGGAAAAATTGTACGCTAAGTTTTCAAAGTGTGCATTTTGGTTGGAAGAAGTTCAATTCCTCGGTCACATAGTGAACAAAGAAGGTATTAAGGTGGATCCGGCAAAGATAGAAACTGTTGAAAAGTGGGAAACCCCGAAAACTCCGAAACACATACGCCAGTTTTTAGGACTAGCTGGTTACTACAGAAGGTTCATCCAAGACTTTTCCAGAATAGCAAAACCCTTGACTGCATTAACGCATAAAGGGAAGAAATTTGAATGGAATGATGAACAAGAGAAAGCATTTCAGTTATTGAAGAAAAAGCTAACTACGGCACCTATATTATCATTGCCTGAAGGGAATGATGATTTTGTGATTTATTGTGACGCATCAAAGCAAGGTCTCGGTTGTGTATTAATGCAACGAACGAAGGTGATTGCTTATGCGTCTAGACAATTGAAGATTCACGAACAAAATTATACGACGCATGATTTGGAATTAGGCGCGGTTGTTTTTGCATTAAAGACTTGGAGGCACTACTTATATGGGGTCAAAAGTATTATATATACCGACCACAAAAGTCTTCAACACATATTTAATCAGAAACAACTGAATATGAGACAGCGTAGGTGGATTGAATTATTGAATGATTACGACTTTGAGATTCGTTACCACCCGGGGAAGGCAAATGTGGTAGCCGATGCCTTGAGCAGGAAGGACAGAGAACCCATTCGAGTAAAATCTATGAATATAATGATTCATAATAACCTTACTACTCAAATAAAGGAGGCGCAACAAGGAGTTTTAAAAGAGGGAAATTTAAAGGATGAAATACCCAAAGGATCGGAGAAGCATCTTAATATTCGGGAAGACGGAACCCGGTATAGGGCTGAAAGGATTTGGGTACCAAAATTTGGAGATATGAGAGAAATGGTACTTAGAGAAGCTCATAAAACCAGATACTCAATACATCCTGGAACGGGGAAGATGTACAAGGATCTCAAGAAACATTTTTGGTGGCCGGGTATGAAAGCCGATGTTGCTAAATACGTAGGAGAATGTTTGACGTGTTCTAAGGTCAAAGCTGAGCATCAGAAACCATCAGGTCTACTTCAACAACCCGAAATCCCGGAATGGAAATGGGAAAACATTACCATGGATTTCATCACTAAATTGCCAAGGACTGCAAGTGGTTTTGATACTATTTGGGTAATAGTTGATCGTCTCACCAAATCAGCACACTTCCTACCAATAAGAGAAGATGACAAGATGGAGAAGTTAGCACGACTGTATTTGAAGGAAGTCGTCTCCAGACATGGAATACCAATCTCTATTATCTCTGATAGGGATGGCAGATTTATTTCAAGATTCTGGCAGACATTACAGCAAGCATTAGGAACTCGTCTAGACATGAGTACTGCCTATCATCCACAAACTGATGGGCAGAGCGAAAGGACGATACAAACGCTTGAAGACATGCTACGAGCATGTGTTATTGATTTCGGAAACAGTTGGGATCGACATCTACCGTTAGCAGAATTTTCCTACAACAACAGCTACCATTCAAGCATTGAGATGGCGCCGTTTGAAGCACTTTATGGTAGAAAGTGCAGGTCTCCAATTTGTTGGAGTGAAGTGGGGGATAGACAGATTACGGGTCCGGAGATTATACAAGAAACTACCGAGAAGATCATCCAAATTCAACAACGATTGAAAACCGCCCAAAGTCGACAAAAGAGCTACGCTGACATTAAAAGAAAAGATATAGAATTTGAAATTGGAGAGATGGTCATGCTTAAAGTTGCACCTTGGAAAGGCGTTGTTCGATTTGGTAAACGAGGGAAATTAAATCCAAGGTATATTGGACCATTCAAGATTATTGATCGTGTCGGACCAGTAGCTTACCGACTTGAGTTACCTCAACAACTCGCGGCTGTACATAACACTTTCCACGTCTCGAATTTGAAGAAATGTTTTGCTAAAGAAGATCTCACTATTCCGTTAGATGAAATCCAAATCAACGAAAAACTTCAATTCATCGAAGAACCCGTCGAAATAATGGATCGTGAGGTTAAAAGACTTAAGCAAAACAAGATACGAATTGTTAAGGTTCGATGGAATGCTCGTAGAGGACCTGAGTTCACCTGGGAGCGTGAAGATCAGATGAAGAAGAAATACCCGCATCTATTTCCAGAAGATTCGTCAACACCTTCAACAGCTTAAAATTTCGGGACGAAATTTATTTAACGGGTAGGTACTGTAGTGACCCGAACTTTTCCATGTTTATATATATTAATTGAGATTGATATTTACATGATTAAATGTTTCCAACATGTTAAGCAATCAAACTTGTTAAGACTTGATTAATTGAAATAGGTTTCATATAGACAATTGACCACCCAAGTTGACCGGTGATTCACGAACGTTAAAACTTGTAAAAAAACTATATGATGACATATATATGGTTATATATATAGTTAACATGATATTATGATAAGTAAACATATCATTAATTATATTAACAATGAACTACATATGTAAAAACAAGACTACTAACTTAATGATTTTGAAACGAGACATATATGTAACGTTTATCGTTGTAACGACATTTAATGTATATATATCATATTAAGAGATATTCGCACATCATAATATCATGATAATATAATAATTTAAAATCTCTTTTGATATTATAAACATTGGGTTAACAACATTTAACAAGATCGTTAACCTAAAGGTTTCAAAACAACACTTACGTGTAACGACTAACGATGACTTAACGACTCAGTTAAAATGTATATACATGTAGTGTTTTAATATGTATTTATACACTTTTGAAAGACTTCAATACACTTATCAAAATACTTCTACTTAACAAAAATGCTTACAATTACATTCTCGTTCAGTTTCATCAACAATTCTACTCGTATGCACCCGTATTCGTACTCGTACAATACACAGCTTTTAGATGTATGTACTATTGGTATATACACTCCAATGATCAGCTCTTAGCAGCCCATGTGAGTCACCTAACACACGTGGGAACCATCATTTGGCAACTAGCATGAAATATCTCATAAGATTACAAAAATATGAGTAATCATTCATGACTTATTTACATGAAAACAAAATTACATATCCTTTATATCTAATCCATACACCAACGACCAAAAACACCTACAAACACTTTCATTCTTCAATTTTCTTCATCTAATTGAACTCTCTCAAGTTCTATCTTCAAGTTCTAAGTGTTCTTCATAAATTCCAAAAGTTCTAGTTTCATAAAATCAAGAATACTTTCAAGTTTGCTAGCTCACTTCCAATCTTGTAAGGTGATCATCCAACCTCAAGAAATCTTTGTTTCTTATAGTAGGTTATCATTCTAATACAAGGTAATAATCATATTCAAACTTTGGTTCAATTTCTATAACTATAACAATCTTATTTCAAGTGATGATCTTACTTGAACTTGTTTTCGTGTCATGATTTTTGCTTCAAGAACTTTGAGCCATCCAAGGATCCATTGAAGCTAGATCCATTTTTCTCTTTTCCAGTAGGTTCATCCAAGGAACTTAAGGTAGTAATGATGTTCATAATATCATTCGATTCATACATATAAAGCTATCTTATTCGAAGGTTTAAACTTGTAATCACTAGAACATAGTTTAGTTAATTCTAAACTTGTTCGCAAACAAAAGTTAATCCTTCTAACTTGACTTTTAAAATCAACTAAACACATGTTCTATATCTATATGATATGCTAACTTAATGATTTAAAACCTGGAAACACGAAAAACACCGTAAAACCGGATTTACGCCGTCGTAGTAACACCGCGGGCTGTTTTGGGTTAGTTAATTAAAAACTATGATAAACTTTGATTTAAAAGTTGTTATTCTGAGAAAATGATTTTTATTATGAACATGAAACTATATCCAAAAATTATGGTTAAACTCAAAGTGGAAGTATGTTTTCTAAAATGGTCATCTAGACGTCGTTCTTTCGACTGAAATGACTACCTTTACAAAAATGACTTGTAACTTATTTTTCCGACTAGAAACCTATACTTTTTTTGTTTAGATTCATAAAATAGAGTTCAATATGAAACCATAGCAATTTGATTCACTCAAAACGGATTTAAAATGAAGAAGTTATGGGTAAAACAAGATTAGATAATTTTTCTCATTTTAGCTACGTGAAAATTGGTAACAAATCTATTCCAACCATAACTTAATCAACTTGTATTATATATTATGTAATCTTGAGATACCATAGACACGTATACAATGTTTCGACCTATCATGTCGACACATCTATATATATTTCGGAACAACCATAGACACTCTATATGTGAATGTTGGAGTTAGCTATACAGGGTTGAGGTTGATTCCAAAATATATATAGTTTGAGTTGTGATCAATACTGAGATACGTATACACTGGGTCGTGGATTGATTCAAGATAATATTTATCGATTTATTTCTGTACATCTAACTGTGGACAACTAGTTGTAGGTTACTAACGAGGACAGCTGACTTAATAAACTTAAAACATCAAAATATATTAAAAGTGTTGTAAATATATTTTGAACATACTTTGATATATATGTATATATTGTTATAGGTTCGTGAATCAACCAGTGGCCAAGTCTTACTTCCCGACGAAGTAAAAATCTGTGAAAGTGAGTTATAGTCCCACTTTTAAAATCTAATATTTTTGGGATGAGAATACATGCAGGTTTTATAAATGATTTACAAAATAGACACAAGTACGTGAAACTACATTCTATGGTTGAATTATCGAAATCGAATATGCCCCTTTTTATTAAGTCTGGTAATCTAAGAATTAGGGAACAGACACCCTAATTGACGCGAATCCTAAAGATAGATCTATTGGGCCTAACAAACCCCATCCAAAGTACCGGATGCTTTAGTACTTCGAAATTTATATCATATCCGAAGGGTGTCCCGGAATGATGGGGATATTCTTATATATGCATCTTGTTATTGTCGGTTACCAGGTGTTCACCATATGAATGATTTTTATCTCTATGTATGGGATGTGTATTGAAATATGAAATCTTGTGGTCTATTATTATGATTTGATATATATAGGTTAAACCTATAACTCACCAACATTTTTGTTGACGTTTTAAGCATGTTTATTCTCAGGTGATTATTAAGAGCTTCCGCTGTCGCATACTTAAATAAGGACGAGAATTGGAGTCCATGCTTGTATGATATTGTGTAAAAACTGCATTCAAGAAACTTATTTTGTTGTAACATATTTGTATTGTAAACCATTATGTAATGGTCGTGTGTAAACAGGATATTTTAGATTATCATTATTTGATAATCTACGTAAAACTTTTTAAACCTTTATTGATGAAATAAAGGTTATGGTTTGTTTTAAAATGAATGCAGTCTTTGAAAAACGTCTCATATAGAGGTCAAAACCTCGCAACGAAATCAATTAATATGGAACGTTTTTAATCAATAAGAACGGGACATTTCACCATTGAAGCTAGATCCATTTTTCTCTTTTCCAGTAGGTTCATCCAAGGAACTTAAGGTAGTAATGATGTTCATAACATCATTCGATTCATACATATAAAGCTATCTTATTCGAAGGTTTAAACTTGTAATCACTAGAACATAGTTTAGTTAATTCTAAACTTGTTCGCAAACAAAAGTTAATCCTTCTAACTTGACTTTTAAAATCAACTAAACACATGTTCTATATCTATATGATATGCTAACTTAATGATTTAAAACCTGGAAACACGAAAAACACCGTAAAACCGGATTTACGCCGTCGTAGTAACACCGCGGGCTGTTTTGGGTTAGTTAATTAAAAACTATGATAAACTTTGATTTAAAAGTTGTTATTCTGAGAAAATGATTTTTATTATGAACATGAAACTATATCCAAAAATTATGGTTAAACTCAAAGTGGAAGTATATTTTCTAAAATGGTCATCTAGACGTCGTTCTTTCGACTGAAATGACTACCTTTACAAAAACGACTTGTAACTTATTTTTCCGACTATAAACCTATACTTTTTCTATTTAGATTCATAAAATAGAGTTCAATATGAAACCATAGCAATTTGATTCACTCAAAACGGATTTAAAATGAAGAAGTTATGGGTAAAACAAGATTGGATAATTTTTCTCATTTTAGCTACGTGAAAATTGGTAACAAATCTATTCCAACCATAACTTAATCAACTTGTATTGTATATTATGTAATCTTGAGATACCATAGACACGTATACAATGTTTCGACCTATCATGTCGACACATCTATATATATTTCGGAACAACCATAGACACTCTATATGTGAATGTTGGAGTTAGCTATACAGGGTTGAGGTTGATTCCAAAATATATATAGTTTGAGTTGTGATCAATACTGAGATACGTATACACTGGGTCGTGGATTGATTCAAGATAAAATTTATCGATTTATTTCTGTACATCTAACTGTGGACAACTAGTTGTAGGTTACTAACGAGGACAGCTGACTTAATAAACTTAAAACATCAAAATATATTAAAAGTGTTGTAAATATATTTTGAACATACTTTGATATATATGTATATGTTGTTATAGGTTCGTGAATCAACCAGTGGCCAAGTCTTACTTCCCGACGAAGTAAAAATCTGTGAAAGTGAGTTATAGTCCCACTTTTAAAATCTAATATTTTTGGGATGAGAATACATGCAGGTTTTATAAATGATTTACAAAATAGACACAAGTACGTGAAACTACATTCTATGGTTGAATTATCGAAATCGAATATGCCCCTTTTTATTAAGTCTGGTAATCTAAGAATTAGGGAACAGACACCCTAATTGACGCGAATCCTAAAGATAGATCTATTGGGCCTAACAAACCCCATCCAAAGTACCGGATGCTTTAGTACTTCGAAATTTATATCATATCCGAAGGGTGTCCCGGAATGATGGGGATATTCTTATATATGCATCTTGTTAATGTCGGTTACCAGGTGTTCACCATATGAATGATTTTTATCTCTATGTATGGGATGTGTATTGAAATATGAAATCTTGTGGTCTATTGTTACGATTTGATATATATAGGTTAAACCTATAACTCACCAACATTTCTGTTGACGTTTAAAGCATGTTTATTCTCAGGTGAATACTAAGAGCTTCCGCTGTCGCATACTTAAATAAGGACGAGATTTGGAGTCCATGCTTGTATGATATTGTGTAAAAACTGCATTCAAGAAACTTATTTTGTTGTAACATATTTGTATTGTAAACCATTATGTAATGGTCGTGTGTAAACAGGATATTTTAGATTATCATTATTTGATAATCTACGTAAAGCTTTTTAAACCTTTATTGATGAAATAAAGGTTATGGTTTGTTTTAAAATGAATGCAGTCTTTGAAAAACGTCTCATATAGAGGTCAAAACCTCGCAACGAAATCAATTAATATGGAACGTTTTTAATCAATAAGAACGGGACATTTCAGCGTAGCTCTTTTGTCGACTTTGGGCGGTTTTCAACCGTTGTTGAATTTGGATGATCTTCTCGGTAGTTTCTTGTATAATCTCCGGACCCGTAATCTGTCTATCCCCCACTTCACTCCAACAAATCGGAGACCTGCACTTTCTACCATAAAGTGCTTCAAACGGCGCCATCTCAATGCTTGAATGGTAGCTGTTGTTGTAGGAAAATTCTGCTAACGGTAGATGTCGATCCCAACTGTTTCCGAAATCAATAACACATGCTCGTAGCATGTCTTCAAGCGTTTGTATCGTCCTTTCGCTTTGCCCATCAGTTTGTGGATGATAGGCAGTACTCATGTCTAGACGAGTTCCTAATGCTTGCTGTAATGTCTGCCAGAATCTTGAAATAAATCTGCCATCCCTATCAGAGATAATAGAGATTGGTATTCCATGTCTGGAGACGACTTCCTTCAAATACAGTCGTGCTAACTTCTCCATCTTGTCATCTTCTCTTATTGGTAGGAAGTGTGCTGATTTGGTGAGACGATCAACTATTACCCAAATAGTATCAAAACCACTTGCAGTCCTTGGCAATTTAGTGATGAAATCCATGGTAATGTTTTCCCATTTCCATTCCGGGATTTCGGGTTGTTGAAGTAGACCTGATGGTTTCTGATGCTCAGCTTTGACCTTAGAACACGTCAAACATTCTCCTACGTATTTAGCAACATCGGCTTTCATACCCGGCCACCAAAAATGTTTCTTGAGATCCTTGTACATCTTCCCCGTTCCAGGATGTATTGAGTATCTGGTTTTATGAGCTTCTCTAAGTACCATTTCTCTCATATCTCCAAATTTTGGTACCCAAATCCTTTCAGCCCTATACCGGGTTCCGTCTTCCCGAATATTAAGATGCTTCTCCGATCCTTTGGGTATTTCATCCTTTAAATTTCCCTCTTTTAAAACTCCTTGTTGCGCCTCCTTTATTTGAGTAGTAATGTTATTATGAATCATTATATTCATAGATTTTACTCGAATGGGTTCTCTGTCCTTCCTGCTCAAGGCATCGGCTACCACATTTGCCTTCCCCGGGTGGTAACGAATCTCAAAGTCGTAATCATTCAATAATTCAATCCACCTACGCTGCCTCATATTCAGTTGTTTCTGATTAAATATGTGTTGAAGACTTTTGTGGTCGGTATATATAATACTTTTGACCCCATATAAGTAGTGCCTCCAAGTCTTTAATGCAAAAACAACCGCGCCTAATTCCAAATCATGCGTCGTATAATTTTGTTCGTGAATCTTCAATTGTCTAGACGCATAAGCAATCACCTTCGTTCGTTGCATTAATACACAACCGAGACCTTGCTTTGATGCATCACAATAAATCACAAAATCATCATTCCCTTCAGGCAATGACAATATAGGTGCTGTAGTTAGCTTTTTCTTCAATAACTGAAACGCTTTCTCTTGTTCATCATTCCATTCAAATTTCTTCCCTTTATGCGTTAATGCAGTCAAGGGTTTTGCTATTCTGGAAAAATCTTGGATGAACCTTCTGTAGTAACCAGCTAGTCCTAAAAACTGGCGTATGTGTTTCGGAGTTTTCGGGGTTTCCCACTTTTCAACAGTTTCTATCTTTGCCGGATCCACCTTAATACCTTCTTTGTTCACTATGTGACCGAGGAATTGAACTTCTTCCAACCAAAATGCACACTTTGAAAACTTAGCGTACAATTCTTCCTTCCTCAATACTTCTAACACCTTTCTCAAATGTTCACCGTGTTCTTGGTCATTCTTTGAGTAAATAAGTATGTCATCAATGAAAACAATGACAAACTTGTCAAGGTATGGTCCACACACTCGGTTCATAAGGTCCATGAACACAGCTGGTGCATTAGTTAAACCAAACGGCATGACCATAAACTCGTAATGACCGTAACGTGTTCTGAAAGCAGTCTTTGGAATATCATCTTCTTTCACCCGCATTTGATGATACCCGGAACGTAAGTCAATCTTTGAATAAACAGACGAGCCTTGTAGTTGATCAAATAAGTCGTCGATTCTCGGTAGTGGGTAGCGGTTCTTGATGGTAAGTTTGTTCAACTCTCGGTAGTCGATACACAACCTGAATGTACCATCTTTCTTCTTGACAAACAAAACAGGAGCTCCCCACGGTGATGTGCTTGGTTGAATGAAACCACGCTCTAAAAGTTCTTGTAATTGGCTTTGCAGTTCTTTCATCTCGCTGGGTGCGAGTCTGTAAGGAGCACGAGCTATTGGTGCAGCTCCTGGTACAAGATCTATTTGAAATTCAACGGATCGATGTCGGGGTAATCCCGGTAATTCTTTCGGAAATACATCGGGAAATTCTTTTGCAATGGGAACATCATTGATGCTCTTTTCTTCAGTTTGTACTTTCTCGACGTGTGCTAGAATAGCATAGCAACCTTTTCTTATTAGTTTTTGTGCCTTCAAATTACTAATAAGATGTAGCTTCGTGTTGCCCTTTTCTCCGTACACCATTAAGGGTTTTCCTTTTTCTCGTATAATGCGAATTGCATTTTTGTAACAGATGATCTCTGCTTTCACTTCTTTCAACCAGTCCATACCGATTATCACATCAAAACTCCCTAACTCTACTGGTATCAAATCAATCTTAAATGTTTCGCTAACCAGTTTAATTTCTCGATTCCGACATATATTATCTGCTGAAATTAATTTACCATTTGCTAATTCGAGTAAAAATTTACTATCCAAAGGCGTCAATGGACAACTTAATTTATCACAAAAATCTCTACTCATATAGCTTCTATCCGCACCCGAATCAAATAAAACGTAAGCAGATTTATTGTCAATAAGAAACGTACCCGTAACAAGCTCCGGGTCTTCCTGTGCCTCTACCGCATTAATATTGAAAACTCTTCCACGGCCTTGTCCATTCGTGTTCTCCTGGTTCGGGCAATTTCTAATAATGTGGCCTGGTTTTCCACATTTATAACAAACTACATTGGCATAACTTGCTCCGACACTACTTGCTCCGCCATTACTCGTTCCGACACCATTTGTTCCTTTCGTTCTATTAACCCCTGGTCCGTAGACCTCACACTTCGCCGCACTATGACCATTTCTTTTACACTTGTTGCAAAATTTGGTGCAGAACCCCGAGTGATTCTTTTCACACCTTTGGCATAGCTGCTTCTGATTGTTGTTGTTGTTGCGGTTATTATTGTTGTTGGGATGATTGTTGTAGTTGCTGTTGTTGTTGTTGTTGTTGTTGTTGGGCCGTTTGTTGTAGTTGCGATTGATGTTGCGATTGTTGGGATAATTGTTGCGATTATTGTTGTAATTGCTGTTGTTGTTGTATTGGTGATTCTTATCACCGTTTTCCTCCCACTTTCTTTTGACTTGCTTCACATTGGCCTCTTCAGCAGTCTGTTCTTTAATTCTTTCTTCAATCTGGTTCACTAGTTTGTGAGCCATTCTACATGCCTGTTGTATAGAGGCGGGCTCGTGTGAACTTATATCTTCTTGGATTCTTTCCGGTAATCCTTTCACAAATGCGTCGATCTTCTCTTCCTCATCTTCGAATGCTCCCGGACACAATAGGCACAATTCTGTGAATCGTCTTTCGTACGTGGTGATATTAAATCCTTGGGTTCGTAACCCTCTAAGTTCTGTCTTGAGCTTATTGACCTCGGTTCTGGGACGGTACTTCTCGTTCATCAAGTCCTTGAATGCTGACCACAGTAGTGCGTACGCATCGTCTTGTCCCACTTGCTCTAGATAGGTATTCCACCATGTTAACGCAGAACCTGTGAAGGTATGCGTAGCGTACTTCACTTTGTCCTCTTCAGTACACTTACTTATGGCAAACACCGATTCGACCTTCTCGGTCCACCGTTTCAATCCGATCGGTCCTTCGGTTCCATCAAATTCCAAAAGTTTGCAGGTAGTGAATTCTTTGTAGGTGCATCCTACACGATTTCCTGTACTGCTAGATCCAAGGTTATTGTTGGTATGTAGCGCAGCCTGTACTGTGGCTATGTTTGAAGCTAGAAAAGTACGGAATTCTTCTTCATTCATATTCACGGTGTGTCGAGTAGTCGGTGCCATTTCCTTCAAAATAGTCAAATGGAACAAGTTAATCATACAGAATATTAAGAGTAGTTAATAGTATTTCGTAGCATAATATGAACTCATTTATAAAAGCTTTTTCTTCATATTAGCGTTTTATAAGTTTAAATTCGGGTAGTACCTACCCGTTAAGTTCATACTTAGTAGCTAATATACAATTCAACTACTACAATTCTATATGAAAAACTGATTATAATAATATTTCGCGTTCAAACTTTTATACAATATTTTACAAACTTACAATACCACTTATTTTACATAAAGCATGAAATATAGCACACAATAATTTTGATACAAGATAGTTGTGAAGATAATTCTAGCTAGTACACAAGTCGTTCAGCAAAGGCAATAAAGACACGTAATTCATACGTCCAGAAACAAGTCATGCATTCTGGTTTTACTAGGACTACTTCCCATCCTTGGTCTTGTGCAACATAACCGTTATGGCCGTTGATAAGACAGCGTGTTGTAACGTCGTCAAAGTGACGAGGGTTACGTAATGTCCAACAGTCCCGTAATAATCTAAAAACCTCATTTCTTACCCCAATTACCGACTCCGTCACTTGTGGAAACATTTTGTTTAATAGTTGTAGCCCGATGTTCTTGTTCTCAGTTTGGTGAGAAGCGAACATTACTAATCCGTAAGCATAACATGCTTCTTTATGTTGCATGTTAGCCGCTTTTTCTAAATCACGAAGTCCAATATTCGGATATATTGAGTCAAAATAATTTCTTAACCCGTTGCGTAAAATAGCATTTGGGTTCCCCGCAATATATGCGTCAAAGTAAACACATCGTAACTTATGGGTTTCCCAATGTGATATCCCCCATCTTTCAAACGAAAGTCTCTTATAAACCAAGACATTCTTGGAACGTTCTTCGAATATCTTACAAACTGATCTCGCCTTAAATAGTTGTGCCGAGGAATTCTGGCTGACTCTAGACAAGATTTCATCAATCATGTCTCCGGGTAGGTCTCTTAAAATATTGGGTTGTCTATCCATTTTGTGTTTTTAAACTGTAAAATAGACAAGAGTTAGATTCATAAAAAAATACTTATTAATACAAGCAATTTTTACATATATCATAAAGCATAAGAACACTATATTACATATATTACACCACACGAATACAACTATCTTATTCCGACTCGGTCGTTTCTTCTTCTTCGGTTTTGGTTCGTTTTTCCAAGTTTCTAGGGATATATGATGTTCCCCTAATACGAGCCGTCGTTGTCCACATTGGTTTAGAAAAACCTGGTGGTTTAGAGGTTCCCGGGTCATTGTTACAACTTAAGAACTTCGGGGGTTGACGATACATATAAAGTTCATCGGGGTTGGAATTAGATTTCTCTATTTTTATGCCCTTTCCCTTATTATTTTCTTTTGCCTTTTTAAATTCAGTTGGGGTAATTTCTATAACATCATTGGAATTCTCGTCGGAATCCGATTCATCGGAGAATTGGTAATCCTCCCAATATTTTGCTTCCTTGGCGGAAACACCATTGACCATAATTAACCTTGGTCGGTTGGTTGAGGATTCTCTTTTACTTAACCGTTTTATTATTTCCCCCACCGGTTCCGATTCTTCTTCCGGTTCCGATTCTTCGTCCGGTTCCGATTCTTCTTCCGGTTCCGACTCTTCTTCCGGTTCCTCTTCGGGAACTTGTGAATCAGTCCACGAATAATTCCAATTTACATTTGACTCTTCATTATTATTAGGTGAGTCAATGGGACTTGTTCTAGAGGTAGACATCTATCACATAATATCAAACACGTTAAGAGATTAATATATCACATAATATTCATATGTTAAAAATATATAGTTTCCAACAAAAATGTTAAGCAATCATTTTTAAAGAAAACATGGTCGAAGTCCAGAATCACTAATGCATCCTAACAAACTCGATAAGACACACTAATGCAAATTTTCTGGTTCTCTAAGACCAACGCTCTGATACCAACTGAAATGTCCCGTTCTTATTGATTAAAAACGTTCCATATTAATTGATTTCGTTGCGAGGTTTTGACCTCTATATGAGACGTTTTTCAAAGACTGCATTCATTTTTAAAACAAACCATAACCTTTATTTCATAAATAAAGGTTTAAAAAGCTTTACGTAGATTATCAAATAATGATAATCTAAAATATCCTGTTTACACACGACCATTACATAATGGTTTACAATACAAATATGTTACATCGAAATCAGTTTCTTGAATGCAGTTTTTACACAATATCATACAAACATGGACTCCAAATCTTGTCCTTATTTTAGTATGCAACAGCGGAAGCTCTTAATATTCACCTGAGAATAAACATGCTTTAAACGTCAACAAAAATGTTGGTGAGTTATAGGTTTAACCTATATATATCAAATCGTAACAATAGACCACAAGATTTCATATTTCAATACACATCCCATACATAGAGATAAAAATCATTCATATGGTGAACACCTGGTAACCGACAATAACAAGATGCATATATAAGAATATCCCCATCATTCCGGGACACCCTTCGGATATGATATAAATTTCGAAGTACTAAAGCATCCGGTACTTTGGATGGGGTTTGTTAGGCCCAATAGATCTATCTTTAGGATTCGCGTCAATTAGGGTGTCTGTTCCCTAATTCTTAGATTACCAGACTTAATAAAAAGGGGCATATTCGATTTCGATAATTCAACCATAGAATGTAGTTTCACGTACTTGTGTCTATTTTGTAAATCATTTATAAAACCTGCATGTATTCTCATCCCAAAAATATTAGATTTTAAAAGTGGGACTATAACTCACTTTCACAGATTTTTACTTCGTCGGGAAGTAAGACTTGGCCACTGATTGATTCACGAACCTATAACAATATATACATATATATCAAAGTATGTTCAAAATATATTTACAACACTTTTAATATATTTTGATGTTTTAAGTTTATTAAGTCAGCTGTCCTCGTTAGTAACCTACAACTAGTTGTCCACAGTTAGATGTACAGAAATAAATCGATAAATATTATCTTGAATCAATCCACGACCCAGTGTATACGTATCTCAGTATTGATCACAACTCAAACTATATATATTTTGGAATCAACCTCAACCCTGTATAGCTAACTCCAACATTCACATATAGAGTGTCTATGGTTGTTCCGAAATATATATAGATGTGTCGACATGATAGGTCGAAACATTGTATACGTGTCTATGGTATCTCAAGATTACATAATATACAATACAAGTTGATTAAGTTATGGTTGGAATAGATTTGTTACCAATTTTCACGTAGCTAAAATGAGAAAAATTATCCAATCTTGTTTTACCCATAACTTCTTCATTTTAAATCCGTTTTGAGTGAATCAAATTGCTATGGTTTCATATTGAACTCTATTTTATGAATCTGAACAGAAAAAGTATAGGTTTATAGTCGGAAAAATAAGTTACAAGTCGTTTTTGTAAAGGTAGTCATTTCAGTCGAAAGAACGACGTCTAGATGACCATTTTAGAAAACATACTTCCACTTTGAGTTTAACCATAATTTTTGGATATAGTTTCATGTTCATAATAAAAATCATTTTCTCAGAATAACAACTTTTAAATCAAAGTTTATCATAGTTTTTAATTAACTAACCCAAAACAGCCCGCGGTGTTACTACGAAGGCGTAAATCCGGTTTTACGGTGTTTTTCGTGTTTCCAGGTTTTAAATCATTAAGTTAGCATATCATATAGATATAGAACATGTGTTTAGTTGATTTTAAAAGTCAAGTTAGAAGGATTAACTTTTGTTTGCGAACAAGTTTAGAATTAACTAAACTATGTTCTAGTGATTACAAGTTTAAACCTTCGAATAAGATAGCTTTATATGTATGAATCGAATGATGTTATGAACATCATTACTACCTTAAGTTCCTTGGATATACCTACTGGAAAAGAGAAAAATGGATCTAGCTTCAATGGATCCTTGGATGGTTCGAAGTTCTTGAAGCAAAATCATGACACGAAAACAAGTTCAAGTAAGATCATCACTTGAAATAAGATTGTTATAGTTATAGAAATTGAACCAAAGTTTGAATATGATTATTACCTTGTATTAGAATGATAACCTACTGTAAGAAACAAAGATTTCTTGAGGTTGGATGATCACCTTACAAGATTGGAAGTGAGCTAGCAAACTTGAAAGTATTCTTGATTTTATGAAACTAGAACTTTTGGAATTTATGAAGAACACTTAGAACTTGAAGATAGAACTTGAGAGAGATCAATTAGATGAAGAAAATTGAAGAATGAAAGTGTTTGTAGGTGTTTTTGGTCGTTGGTGTATGGATTAGATATAAAGGATATGTAATTTTGTTTTCATGTAAATAAGTCATGAATGATTACTCATATTTTTGTAATTTTATGAGATATTTCATGCTAGTTGCCAAATGATGGTTCCCACATGTGTTAGGTGACTCACATGGGCTGCTAAGAGCTAATCATTGGAGTGTATATACCAATAGTACATACATCTAAAAGCTGTGTATTGTACGAGTACGAATACGGGTGCATACGAGTAGAATTGTTGATGAAACTGAACGAGGATGTAATTGTAAGCATTTTTGTTAAGTAGAAGTATTTTGATAAATGTCTTGAAGTCTTTCAAAAGTGTATGAATACATATTAAAACACTACATGTATATACATTTTAACTGAGTCGTTAAGTCATCGTTAGTCGTTACATGTAAATGTTGTTTTGAAACCTTTAGGTTAACGATCTTGTTAAATGTTGTTAACCCAATGTTTATAATATCAAAAGAGATTTTAAATTATTATATTATCATGATATTATGATGTACGAATATCTCTTAATATGATATATATACATTAAATGTCGTTACAACGATAATCGTTACATATATGTCTCGTTTCAAAATCATTAAGTTAGTAGTCTTGTTTTTACATATGTAGTTCATTGTTAATATACTTAATGATATGTTTACTTATCATAATATCATGTTAACTATATATATAACCATATATATGTCATCATATAGTTTTTACAAGTTTTAACGTTCGTGAATCACCGGTCAACTTGGGTGGTCAATTGTCTATATAAAACATATTTCAATTAATCAAGTCTTAACAAGTTTGATTGCTTAACATGTTGGAAACATTTAATCATGTAAATATCAATCTCAATTAATATATATAAACATGGAAAAGTTCGGGTCACTACAATAAGCTCAAGACAGAACTTAGAGGGTTACGAACCCAAGGATTTGATATTACCACGTACGAAAGACGATTCACAGAATTGTGCCTATTGTGTCCGGGAGCATTCGAAGATGAGGAAGAGAAGATCGACGCGTTTGTGAAAGGATTACCGGAAAGAATCCAAGAAGATATAAGTTCACACGAGCCCGCCTCCATACAACAGGCATGTAGAATGGCTCACAAACTAGTGAACCAGATTGAAGAAAGAATTAAAGAACAGACTGCTGAAGAGGCCAATGTGAAGCAAGTCAAAAGAAAGTGGGAGGAAAACGGTGATAAGAATCACCAACACAACAACAACAGCAATTACAACAATAATCGCAACAATTATCCCAACAATCGCAACATCAATCGCAACTACAACAAACGGCCCAACAACAACAACAACAGCAACAGCAACTACAACAATCATCCCAACAACAATAATAACCGCAACAACAACAAAAATCAGAAGCAGCTATGCCAAAGGTGTGAAAAGTATCACTCGGGGTTCTGCACCAAATTTTGCAACAAGTGTAAAAGAAATGGTCATAGCGCGGCGAAGTGTGAGGTCTACGGACCAGGGGTTAATAGAACGAAAGGAACAAATGGTGTCGGAACGAGTAATGGCGGAGCAAGTAGTGTCGGAGCAAGTTATGCCAATGTAGTTTGTTATAAATGTGGAAAACCGGGCCACATTATTAGAAATTACCCGAACCAGGAGAACACGAATGGACAAGGCCGCGAAAGAGTTTTCAATATTAATGCGGCACAGGCACAGGAAGACCCGGAGCTTGTTACGGGTACGTTTCTTATTGACAATAAATCTGCTTACGTTTTATTTGATTCGGGTGCGGATAGAAGCTATATGAGTAGAGATTTTTGTGCTAAATTAAGTTGTCCATTGACGCCGTTTGATAGTAAATTTTTACTCAAATTAGCAAACGGTAAATTAATTTCAGCAGATAATATATGCCGGAATCGAGAAATTAAACTGGGTAGCGAAATATTTAAGATTGATTTGATACCAGTAGAGTTAGGGAGTTTTGATGTAATAGTTAGCATGGACTGGCTGAAGAAGGTGAAAGCAGAGATCGTATGTTATAAAAATGCAATTCGCATTGTACGAGAAGAAGGATAACCCTTAATGGTGTACGAAGAAAAGGGCAACATGAAGCTACATCTTATTAGTAATTTGAAGGTACAAAAACTAATAAGAAAAGGTTGCTATGCTATTCTAGCACACGTCGAGAAAGTACAAACTGAAGAAAAGAGCATCAATGATGTTCCCGTCGCAAAAGAATTTCCAGATGTATTTCTGAAAGAATTACCGGGACTACCTCCACATCGATCTGTTGAATTTCAAATAGATCTTGTACCAGGAGCTGCACCAATAGCTCGTGCTCCTTACAGACTCGCACCCAGCGAGATGAAAGAACTGCAAAGCCAACTGCAAGAACTATTAGAACGTGGTTTCATTCGACCAAGCACATCACCATGGGGAGCTCCTGTTTTGTTTGTCAAGAAGAAAGATGGTACATTTAGGTTGTGTATTGACTACAGAGAGTTGAACAAACTTACCATCAAGAACTGCTACCCACTACCGAGAATCGACGACTTATTTGATCAACTACAAGGCTCGTCTGTTTATTCAAAGATTGACTTACGTTCCGGGTATCATCAAATGCGGGTGAAAGAAGATGATATTCCAAAGACTGCTTTCA
This sequence comes from Rutidosis leptorrhynchoides, assembly GCF_046630445.1. Classification (NCBI taxonomy): domain Eukaryota; kingdom Viridiplantae; phylum Streptophyta; class Magnoliopsida; order Asterales; family Asteraceae; genus Rutidosis; species Rutidosis leptorrhynchoides. Next base: position 324,755,003 of record NC_092336.1, on the reverse strand, counting down.
GAACACGTTACGGTCATTACGAGTTTATGGTCATGCCGTTTGGTTTAACTAATGCACCAGCTGTGTTCATGGACCTTATGAACCGAGTGTGTGGACCATACCTTGACAAGTTTGTCATTGTTTTCATTGATGACATACTTATTTACTCAAAGAATGACCAAGAACACGGTGAACATTTGAGAAAGGTGTTAGAAGTATTGAGTGAAAGGACCCGTTCATATATATTATAAACGATTCACAATAGTTGATTACATTGCGAGGTATTTGACCTCTTTATGATACATTTTACAAACATTGCATTCGTTTTTAAAAGACAATCTTTCTTTACATAGAAAATTGACAGGCATGCATACCAGTTCATAATATCCACTATCCAACTATAAATTGATTTAATAATAATCTTTGATGAACTCAATGACTCGAATGCAACGTTCTTCGAAATATGCTATGAAAGACTCCAAGTAATATCTTTAAAATGAGCAAATGCACAGCGGAAGATTTCTTTAACACCTGAGAATAAACATGCTTTAAAGTGTCAACCAAAAGGTTGGTGAGTTCATTAGTTTATCATAATCATTTATTTCTATCATTTTAATAGACCACAAGAATTTCATTTCCAGTTCTCATAAATATACGTCCCATGAATAGAGAAAAAAATAATCATTCATATGGTGAACACCTGGTAACCGACATTAACTAGATGCATATAAGAATATCCCCTATCATTCCGGGATCCTCCTTCGGACATGATATAAATTTCGAAGTACTAAAGCATCCGGTACTTTGGATGGGGTTTGTTAGGCCCAATAGATCTATCTTTAGGATTCGCGTCAATTAGGGTGTCTGTTCCCTAATTCTTAGATTACCAGACTTTAATAAAAAGGGGCATATTCGATTTCGATAATTCAACCATAGAATGTAGTTTCAATTACTTGTGTCTATTTCGTCAAACATTTATAAAAGCGCATGTATTCTCAGTCCCAAAAATATAAAGGGTAAAAAGGCAAATAAAACTCACCATACTGTATTTCGTAGTAAAAATACATATAACGTCATTGAACAAGTGCAAGGTTGGCCTCGGATTCACGAACCTAAATTAATTATATATATTTATGTGTTGGTCAATATTTGTCTAACAAATTAGGTTAAGTCATAGTGTACCACAATCCTAATGCTCGAGACTAATATGCAAAAGTCAATAAAAGTAAATTTGACTCAAAATAATTTCCAAAATTCTATACATGATTAATATATAGTTTAAATATCGTCGTTTTATATTTTTAAATATTTTTAAAAGATTTATTAGAGTAAATAATATAATTTATTTATTAATAAATAAAATTTTATATTAAATTTATATAATAAAATATACTTTTATATATATTAAGTAATAAAATTTATAGGGTTCATTTAATATCATAAAGATAATATGATAGGTATTATTAAAGTAAGTTATTACACGTAGTAAAATATGTTTGTATCACATATTTATTTGATAAAATAATATCTATAATGATAGTAAGTAAAAGTTGTATTATTTTGTAATAATAATTATTATTATAAAAATATCAATATTTATAATTACTAAGATGACATTATGATAAAACGATAATTCTAATTATGATAACTTTAATATTTACGATAATTTTTAATATTATCTTTAAAATAATAATTCTATTTAAAATAATAATAATAATGATATTTAATAGTAACAATGACATTTCTATTAAAATGATAATTTTTGTTAAAATGATAGTTTTAATACTAACGATACTTTTAATAATAATAGTAATGATAAAAATAATAAGAACGATAATTTTATCTAAATCAATATCTTATAATATTTTAATTTCATCATGATACTCTTACTCATTATTTCCTAATCGTTTCGTTTAATAGCTTTTAATCGTCTTTTATATCGTGTTCATAATAATGATAATAATAGTAATCAAAATAATTAGGTGTTACAAATATTTGTTTTAAATACACTAATATTAATAATGATAATTACTATAACATTATTAACGATAATACTAATAATTTTCTTAATGATAATATAGTAATAATAATAATAACAATAACAATAACCATTTTTAAATAATGATATATATATTAATAACGATAATAATAATAATAATAATACTAATAATAATAATAATAATAATAATAATAATAATAATAATAATAATAATAATAATAATAATAATTGAATAATAATAATAATACTAATTATAACTTTAACGATAATAACGATAGTAATAATAAAAAAAATAACAATTTTTAATGATAAATCTCTTTTATTGATAAAGATAATAATAATCATAATAATAAGATAAAACTAGAACGACGATAAAAACGACGATAATAATAATCATTTTTAATAAAAATATCGAAAATTCAATTGATTATAACTTCTAATCCGTTCATCGAAACCATTCGATATCTAAAGGAAAATTTCTTAATTTTTCGCTAGCTTTCCAAGGACATGCAAATCTTATACCTTATCTCAACCGCAAGTGTAACTAATTCAACATTCAACCTAACCTGTCTAAGGGAAATATTAAAAGTACAAGCATGCATAATCCTAAATACTCGAGCACTAGTCAGGGATACACTATTACTATGTAAAAGTTAAATTATGAGTACTCACGTATCAATATTGAGATTCAATACTGCAGGAAAGGTACGTAGACGCAACGGAAATGATAAACACTATATTGACCCCACGAGCATACCCATGAACCATACTCAATCACCTCCATAGCTATAACCCATAATTTCCTTAATCCTATCCCACTCGAAAAATAATTTCGAAATCACTCGGACAGCACTCCGTCGTAATATTTTATGTATACTAATAATATCTTGAAATAATACGGAGTAAATATATATATGTAAATCGATTGAGAGACTTTAGAGAAAAATATTTTCAAGTTTCTATAAAATAATGAAACCTATTGAATTCTATTTATAATAGATTTTTGAATTATTAAAGTGAATTATTAAAGTATGAATTATTAAAGTGAATTATTAAAGTGAATTATTAAAGTATGAATTATTAAAGTGAATTATTAAAGTTTGAATTATTAAAGTGAATTATTAAAGTTAAAGTAAAGTAAAAATAAAGTAAAGGTAAAGTTTAAGTATAGTAAAAGTATAAAACTATGTACGTATAATACGCATATAAATATATATAATATTAATTTAAATCGTTATATATATAAAATAAAATATAAATATCGTTATCTTTATCATAGTAGTTAAGTAATGAGTTGTCAAAAGTGATTCTAGATATTTATAAAAGTTATATACGTTTTAATAATAAAGTTCTTTTTAAACTGAAAACGTTTTTGTACGTTTAAAACTAAATAGATCAATCGAGTCTTTATGAGATTCAATCTTCCACTATCCTTTGTCTAGTTCTCAATGATTGACAATTTGTTCTTATTTATAAATCACTTTACCATTTTCCGAATATTGTTAAAATGGAAAGATTTCTCAAATCAACGTGGGCCTTTCAACAGAGACTTGTAATCATAATTCAATATATCTGATAATTCAATCATTTGATCTTATCTTCTAATTCCATTGATAAATATTTTGAAACAGATACAATCATATAAAGTATTTAATCTAATATTTTGTTTACGTTTCAAGTTATAATATATATACACATATACATATATAATCATATTCGTTTAATGGTTCGTGAATCGTTGGAACTTGGTCGAGGGTGAATGAATGTATGAACATAGTTTAAAATTCTTGAAATTTAACTTAACAAATATTGCTTATCGTGTCGGAAACATATAAAGATTAAAGTTTAAATTTGGTTGAAAATTTACGGGTTGTCACAGTACCTACCCGTTAAAGAAATTTCGTCCCGAAATTTGAGTGGAAAGGTCGTGAATGATAATAAGTATATTTTTATGATGCATACGGGCTGAAAATTAGAGTTTTATCATCAGCGAATAATTTGGATAAACAATCCATTTATATGAAGAGTACGAATGAAGCTAACATAGAAGAGTGAAATGAGTAAGTGTAGATTCATCTTATCATTTGACGTAGATATGATTGATTCCCAGATTTCAAGGGATTTGAAGAAAATCTTCTTAATAAGATTTTACTCTCCGGTAATCAAGGGAATTAGGATCCGCTTTAAATGCGATCGTCCATTTTAATTGTTCTGTCAGATATTTTCTTATAAATTCACCTCCTTCGTTTCCTTACAACTCACACCTTCTGTTGATGCATTTTATGCAAGTCCCTAGACATCTACCCACGTCCATTGCAGGTACAACAGTTTACAGGCCACCATGATTGCTCGTTATTATCCTATACGTGTTTGTATGTGGTTACAGGAACTGCAGGAACGAGATTTAGATGTTTGACTATGTTAGACTTAGTCAGACGTACCAGTGAAGCCTCACTAGTACACCTGACAGGCTCATACGTACGGCTGATGCTGAGCTAAGTCACAATTACAACCTAAATGAGAAGACACGAGTGAGTGATCACCCGTACGGCTGATGAAGCCAACTCGTACGTGTGATGAATGAATCGTATGGGTGAGTCAACAACAGGGGTATATAAAGTCTTATGTTCTTCAATTTTAGGTTAAGCCTCTCATTTGTTACACACACTCAGATCTAGTGAGCTCCTCCAATTTTCTCTCAGTCCAAATCACCCAGGTGGTGAATAATAGCTCTAGGTGTTGATCTAATCACACTTGATTTAGTTGTGATTTGACTAAATTAATCAAAAAAAAAAATTAACCTATTCACTAGAGGGTTTGATTCACTTATTCCGCCATTGTGTGAGTTAAATCTGTTGATTTCTAAGTTCCTAGTCATGTTTCATCACCTTCTATTCTTTCCCCCTCAACTCATATTTTAAAGTATTCATAAATATGCTCCATCCAGTTCTGATTCTCGATATACTTCTAACTTTCATATTGGTCATTCTTCTTTTTCATCTACCGCCGGAAGAATCTATTTACTTCTACTATACTCTTGGGTTTATAGTGTTTCTAGTTCTCCCGTGTCTTTATATTGCTATATGCATCGATATATATAGTTTATAATTTCTGGTTTATCGCTGGGCTTTATATGTTCCCTTATATTTCAAAGTCTCTTCTTATGTCTTCTATAATCATTATCATTAACAGTTAATGCTCTCTTTTATTTGCTGTAATTTATACCCCAATTTTTATTTCGGAGTTTTGTCCTTTTGTTTCTTCTTCTTGCGATTAAGCACCGCTTGTAATGGTCCAGAATTCACAGATATGAATTTCAGAATGAACATTGTTAATGTTCTAGGAAGGAAATTGTGATGGCACGATCTTGACTTGTCAAATTACTAGAATACCTTGGAAAAGGCCGAATCATCAAGAAATATTTTCTTGATATTTTAGAGGTTAAATAGAATACAAGAGTCGTATAACATGGCACATGATGATATTATGATCTGTGAATCATCACGTTCCATTTAGAAACTCAGAATGACTTACTGTAATATAATCACGTTGATCAAGTGTCATTATATTATACTAATTCATGCTTCAGTTCCCAACACTACTTCAAAATATTCCTATTTTAAACTTGAATGTTTCAGAATTTAGAAACTAAAATAGTTTCTTTTATGATGTAATACAGATAGCGCAAAGAGGTAAATGATTTCAAATAAGAAAAATTAAGAAAATATCTTCAGAAATATGGAGGATATTTATAATGAAAGATATGATGATATTTTAGAATTTCTAATATCAGAGGATGATGAAGAATATTGTCTGCAGGGGTTTAGAGTCAGGAGCAAGGTATTCGTTAATGACTTCAGCAGGTACTGAATCATTTGGATCCTTTAAAGTCAGGTTCAGTCTTTGTAATTTGTCCAAAGCCTCCTTCCTACTTTGCTCAATCCGTTTTTCAGTTCCAAAACTTCTCTTTTTCTGCGCTTTGCCAGCACACTTCATCATTATCATTCAGCTTTTACCATTTAAAGTCGTTTTTAGTTTTTGCTGCTTCATCAGCATTTTTTCCATTTTCGAAGAACCAATTCTTAGTTCGGAGTGTTTTTCAGAAACTTCACATTCAAATTAAGTCCAGAAGATAGACGTTATATATACACATATAACTGTTGGCTTAGACATGCTGCGAGATTTCAAAATACTGATTGCTAATTCCCAATGATTCGTATGGCAATTCTCATTACAAGATGCGAATGAGTAAATGATGGGGTTTCAATAAATAATTATAATGACTTTTTGGAGAGGCTAAAGTCAAAGGGTAATGAAGTTGTTGGTACATCTGCTAATAATGTGGTGGAATGTAAAAGGTTCCCTGGTAACGATGGTGTATATCTCAAGGTTATAATAAGGTTAGTCTGACTGAAAAGTTGAAGTTGACTTGCTGGAGCTGTGACAAAACTGGCTACTTTGAATAGGAGTCGCAAAGTTATTTTTGCTAAAAAATGCCAAAGAATCTGACGCGGATACGTTGTTTAAACTTTTACTTTGGTTTCAAGGGTTTTTCGGGTACATAACTGTGGGTAACATGTGGTTGGATCATCATCTCGATTGCTCATCATTCGAAGTGTCTTCAGAAATTTTCGAAGGGTTTGAACACATATTGTAATCGTTAACATACATTTGATGTTCTAACACAGTTTTGAAGTCAAAATATAGCTTGTGAAAGATGTAAGGATCTAAGAGTGATGATTTTGGTCATATCTCGAGTTGAATTTTAAGATTTCAAAATCAGAATATGTAATTAAATTTTGAATGAGTATGGTTGTTTTGATTTCTATAAAAGAATGTATATTGTTGTGAAAGTTGGGAGTATAATGGATAATTTGCTGAATCAGATTCGAAGAATGTAACATATTAATTGTGAATTTATATATCTCTCGGGTATTACCTACCCGTTAAAAAAAAATTTCACAATTAATATTTTGTACAAAGGAATTTTATTACAGTCTTTATGAAAATATATATATGTATATTTTCTTCATATGTAACATAGATTTAATGAGTTAATGTTAAATTAAACTCATTTGATTTACGGTTGAAACTTGAATTTAATAATCCCTAAAGTCTTTAAAAAGTACATAACTTTTACGCAGTATTTCTTTAATGACATTGAAATTATGAATCAATACTTCGTTATTTGTTGATGTATGATGTTCGGTTCGTGGAATTCTTGTGAATTTTGCAAAGTACGAATGATGTTATCTGAAAAGTTTCGGGTACATCGATGATGAAAGTGTAAAATCAAATATATACTTGATTTATTATGAATTGGAATTTGTTGAATTGTGACAGAGATTGTAGTTAACGCTGGTTAAGTTGCGGCCGAAGGACGTACATTATTGCATATTTGTAATATGAATTAACCGAGTAGTTAAGATTCACACACAATAGTTTAGCACGGAAAAATTTATTTCAAATATATATATATATATATATATATATATATATATATATATATATATATATATATATATATATATATATATATATATATATATATATATATATATATAATATACATATAATTTATTAAGAGGGAATGAGTTAATTCTTAATAACTCGTTGATATAATATACACGTTATTGATTCGTAATGATGTCCATAGTGATTCTTGAACTGACGGAGTTTGTGATGTTATCTGTGTTGTTGATTCGGATGTTGACTGTACTGACGATGCTGGTAACGCTGACGGTACTATTGATGCTGTTGGTAAAGCAAGTTTAGCTTGTTAATCACGCACCATTTTTGTCAGGGTTTCTACTCTTCCTTCTATCATTTTGGTTCGCTTAACTGATTTATGGTTAGGGCTAGATTAGATAATCTCTAAGACTTTAGAGATTACATAATCGCCGCAGAATGTTTCTCCAATGAAGTTATGAATTAATACTTCGTCAGTTATTGTTGTTGGTACTCTTTGGTATCTATGGTGCGTATGACGTTGATGCTCGTGGGACAGATTGTGAAGTTGAGGTTTACGACGCGGTTGTGGTTGGAGGTGGTAATGGTACTGTTGGCGTTGATGATGGTGGTACTGGTTATGCTGCTGATGCTGCTGCTGGTGTTTGTAATCTCTGCACCATATTCTCCAAAGCCACTACCCGAGCGCGAAGCTCGTTGACTTCTTCTATTACACCGGGGTGATTGTCGGTTCGGACGAGCGGATAAATTAATATAAAATTTGATGTAATATATAATCGTAACGAGATACTCTGGAAATGAGTGAGAAAATGGTGTTTCGGACAGGTTCGCCGGTAAGTGCTTCAGGTTCTTCGTCAAGAGGGCAATGTGGTAGATGGAAGGGATCACCTTCTTCTTGTTTCCAATGATTGAGGAGGCTACGAATCCATCTCTAATTCATCCAGAATAGGTGATGACTGATTGGTTGATCTATTCCGGTCACACTGCTTTCGGAGCTTGAATGGGATTCCATTTCGGAATCTGAGTGACTTGAACTGATGACGAATTCCATTTCGTACGATTGGATAAAGGATTTTTTTTTTTTCGATATGAAATGATTTTGGCTAACGGATGGTATTCTAATTACATAGATATATATATATATATATATATATATATATATATATATATATATATATATATATAGATCAAAAGATTTCGTAGATTGCGGAGGACTTTGCGGCATATGTAGGGCAAAGTTTAAAGTAACAGATACGATAAGATATGATTTAGCAGATATGCTAAGATATGAATTTTTGTCTATACACTATTCATGCAATCAATGCAGCAAGACGTGTCTTAGACTAAAAATAATAAGCAGGTAATTTCCTGAGGATGATAAGTAGTTAATTTTCGACACAAAATGATAAGCAAAACTTTTGACATGCAGACACGGTCGAAGTCCAGACTCACTAATGCATCCTATCGACTTATCAGTTAGACACATTAATGCAGACCTGGTTCGCTAAGACCACCGCTCTGATACCAACTGAAAGGACCCGTTCATATACATTATAAACGATTCACAATAGTTGATTACATTGCAAGGTATTTGACCTCTATGTGATACATTTTACAAACATTGCATTCGTTTTTAAAAGACAATCTTTCTTTACATCGAAAATTGACAGGCATGCATACCATTTCATAATATCCACTAACCAACTATAAATTGATTTAATAATAATCTTTGATGAACTCAATGACTCGAATGCAACGTTCTTCGAAATATGCTATGAAAGACTCCAAGTAATATCTTTAAAATGAGCAAATGCACAGCGGAAGATTTCTTTAACACCTGAGAATAAACATGCTTTAAAGTGTCAACCAAAAGGTTGGTGAGTTCATTAGTTTATCATAATCATTTATTTCTATCATTTTAATAGACCACAAGAATTTCATTTCCAGTTCTCCTAAATATACGTCCCATGCATAGAGACAAAAATAATCATTCATATGGTGAACACCTGGTAACCGACATTAACTAGATGCATATAAGAATATCCCCTATCATTCTGGGATCCTCCTTCGGACATGATATAAATTTCGAAGTACTAAAGCATCCGGTACTTTGGATGGGGTTTGTTAGGCCGAATAGATCTATCTTTAGGATTCGCGTCAATTAGGGTGTCTGTTCCCTAATTCTTAGATTACCAGACTTTAATAAAAAGGGGCATATTCGATTTCGATAATTCAACCATAGAATGTAGTTTCAATTACTTGTGTCTGTTTCGTCAAACATTTATAAAAGCGCATGTATTCTCAGTCCCAAAAATATAAAGGGTAAAAAGGCAAATGAAACTCACCATACTGTATTTCGTAGTAAAAATACATATAACGTCATTGAACAAGTGCAAGGTTGGCCTCGGATTCACGAACCTAAATTAATTATATATATTTATGTGTTGGTCAATATTTGTCTAACAAATTAGGTTAAGTCATAGTGTACCACAATCCTAATGCTCGAGACTAATATGCAAATGTCAATAAAAGTAAATTTGACTCAAAATAATTTCCAAAATTCTATACATGATTAATATATAGTTTAAATATCGTCGTTTTATATTTTTAAATATTTTTAAAAGATTTATTAGAGTAAATAATATAATTTATTTATTAATAAATAAAATTTTATATTAAATTTATATAATAAAATATACTTTTATATATATATTAAGTAATAAAATTTATAGGGTTCATTTAATATCATAAAGATAATATGATAGGCATTATTAAAGTAAGTTATTACACGTAGTAAAATATGTTTGTATCACATATTTATTTGATAAAATAATATCTATAATGATAGTAAGTAAAAGTTGTATTATTTTGTAATAATAATTATTATTATAAAAATATCAATATTTATAATTACTAAGATGACATTATGATAAAACGATAATTCTAATTATGATAACTTTAATATTTACGATAATTTTTAATATTATCTTTAAAATAATAATTCTATTTAAAATAATAATAATAATGATATTTTACAGTAACAATGACATTTCTATTAAAATGATAATTTTTGTTAAAATGATAGTTTTAATACTAACGATACTTTTAATAATAATAGTAATGATAAAAATAATAAGAACGATAATTTTATCTAAATCAATATCTTATAATATTTTAATTTCATCATGATACTCTTACTCATTATTTCCTAATCGTTTCGTTTAATAGCTTTTAATCGTCTTTTATATCGTGTTCATAATAATGATAATAATAGTAATCAAAATAATTAGGTGTTACAAATATTTGTTTTAAATACACTCAAGGTTGTAAAAGTCACGAGTCGGGGACGCATCGGTCGAGACCTAAAAAGGACGCGTCGGCTGAGTCGGGGATGCATCGGGGACGCATCGGTCGTTGACCAACGTTGACTTTATTAATAATTTCTTAAATATATATTTATATATGTATAAAATAGTTGATTATGTACCATAAATTTCTTAAATAAGAACTTGAATTTAAATACAATCAAACTTCAAACTCAATTAATGTTACCGAGTACATAATCAGTAAGAACACGGAGAAAATAGCGGCCCAAAAAATGAAAACAAACACTAATTTTAAAACATATCACATCTTGACGAAAATTTGACCAACTTTGACCGTTTTTGACCAACTTTGACCGTTTTTGACAGACTTTGATCGAACTTTTAGCTTTGACCGTCTTTTGAGTCGTTTTCAGAAAAACGGGACGGAGAACTCAAAAAAACGACGCATCGGCCGACGCGTCGGCCAAGTCGGCCGACTTTTACAACACTGAATACACTAATATTAATAATGATAGTTACTATAACATTATTAACGATAATACTAATAATTATCTTAATGATAATATAGTAATAATAATAATAACAATAACCATTTTTAAATAATGATATATATATTAATAACGATAATAATAATAATAATAATAATAATAATACTAATAATAATAATAATAATAATAATAATAATAATAATTGGATAATAATAATAATACTAATTATAACTTTAACGATAATAACGATAGTAATAATAAAAAAAATAACAATTTTTAATGATAAATCTCTTTTATTGATAAAGATAATAATAATCATAATAATAAGATAAAACTAGAACGACGATAAAAACGACGATAATAATAATCATTTTTAATAAAAATATAGAAAATTCAATTGATTATAACTTCTAATCCGTTCATCGAAACCATTCGATATCTAAAGGAAAATTTCTTAATTTTTTGCTAGCTTTCCAAGGACATGCATATCTTATACCTTATCTCAACCGCTAGTGTAACTAATTCAACATTCAACCTAACCTGTCTAAGGGAAATATTAAAAGTACAAGCATGCATAATCCTAAATACTCGAGCACTAGTCAGGGATACACTATTAGTATGTAAAAGTTAAATTATAAGTACTCACGTATCAATATTGAGATTCAATACTGCAGGAAAGGTACGTAGACGCAACGGAAATGATAAACACTATATTGACCTCACGAGCATACCCATGAACCATACTCAATCACCTCCATAGCTATAACCCATAATTTCCTTAATCCTATCCCACTCGAAAAATAATTTCAAAATAACTCAGACAGCACTCCGTCGTAATATTTTATGTATACTAATAATATCTTGAAATAATACGGAGTAAATATATATATGTAAATCGATTGAGAGACTTTAGAGAAAAATATTTTCAAGTTTCTATGAAATAATGAAACCTATTGAATTCTATTTATAATAGATTTTTGAATTATTAAAGTGAATTATTAAAATATTAATTATTAAAGTGAATTATTAAAGTGAATTATTAAAGTATGAATTATTAAAGTGAATTATTAAAGTATGAATTATTAAAGTGAATTATTAAAGTATGAATTATTAAAGTGAATTATTAAAGTTAAAGTAAAGTAAAAATAAAGTAAAGGTAAAGTTTAAGTATAGTAAAAGTATAAAACTATGTACGTATAATACGCGTATAAATATATATAATATTAATTTAAATCGTTATATATATATAAAATAAAATATAAATATCGTTATCTTTATCATAGTAGTTAAGTAATGAGTTGTCAAAAGTGATTCTAGATATTTATAAAAGTTATATACGTTTTAATAATAAAGTTCTTTTTAAACTGAAAACGTTTTTGTACGTTTAAAACTAAATAGATCAATCGAGTCTTTATGAGATTCAATCTTCCACTATCCTTTGTCTAGTTCTCAATGATTGACAATTTGTTCTTATTTATAAATCACTTTACCATTTTCCGAATATTGTTAAAATGGAAAGATTTCTCAAATCAACGTGGGCCTTTCAACAGAGACTTGTAATCATAATTCAATATATCTGATAATTCAATCATTTGGTCTTATCTTCTAATTCCATTGATAAACATTTTGAAACAGATACAATCATATAAAGTATTTAATCTAATATTTTGTTTACGTTTCAAGTTATAATATATATACACATATACATATATAATCATATTCGTTTAATGGTTCGTGAATCGTTGGAACTTGGTCGAGGGTGAATGAATGTATGAACATAGTTTAAAATTCTTGAAATTTAACTTAACAAATATTGCTTATCGTGTTGGAAACATATAAAGATTAAAGTTTAAATTTGGTTGGAAATTTACGGGTTGTCACATTGAGGAAGGAAGAATTGTACGCTATGTTTTCAAAGTGTGCATTTTGGTTGGAAGAAGTTCAATTCCTCGGTCACATAGTGAACAAAGAAGGTATTAAGGTGGATCCGGCAAAGATAGAAACTGTTGAAAAGTGGGAAACCCCGAAAACTCCAAAACACATACGCCAGTTTTTAGGACTAGCTGGTTACTACAGAAGGTTCATCCAAGACTTTTCCAGAATAGCAAAACCCTTGACTGCATTAACGCATAAAGGGAAGAAATTTGAATGGAATGATGAACAAGAGAAAGCGTTTCAGTTATTGAAGAAAAAGCTAACTACGGCACCTATATTGTCATTGCCTGAAGGGAATGATGATTTTGTGATTTATTGTGACGCATCAAAGCAAGGTCTCGGTTGTGTATTAATGCAATGAACGAAGGTGATTGCTTATGCGTCTAGACAATTGAAGATTCACGAACAAAATTATACGACGCATGATTTGGAATTAGGCGCGGTTGTTTTTGCATTAAAGACTTGGAGGCACTACTTATATGAGGTCAAAAGTATTATATATACCGACCACAAAAGTCTTCAACACATATTTAATCAGAAACAACTGAATATGAGGCAGCGTAGGTGGATTGAATTATTGAATGATTATGACTTTGAGATTCGTTACCACCCGGGGAAGGCAAATGTGGTAGCCGATGCCTTGAGCAGGAAGGACAGAGAACCCATTCGAGTAAAATCTATGAATATAATGATTCATAATAACCTTACTACTCAAATAAAGGAGGCGCAACAAGGAGTTTTAAAAGAGGGAAATTTAAAGGATGAAATACCCAAAGGATCGGAGAAGCATCTTAATATTCGGGTAGACGGAACCCGATATTGGGCTGAAAGGATTTGGGTACCAAAATTTGGAGATATGAGAGAAATGGTTCTTAGAGAAGCTCATAAAACCAGATACTCAATACATTCTGGAACGGGGAAGATGTACAAGGATCTTAAGAAACATTTTTGGTGGCCGGGTATGAAAGCCGATGTTGCTAAATACGTAGGAGAATGTTTGACGTATTCTAAGGTCAAAGCTGAGCATCAGAAACCATCAGGTCTACTTCAACAACCCGAAATCCCGGAATGGAAATGGGAAACATTACCATGGATTTCATCACTAAATTGCCAAGGACTGCAAGTGGTTTTGATACTATTTGGGTAATAGTTGATCGTCTCACCAAATCAGCACACTTCCTGCCAATAAGAGAAGATGACAAGATGGAGAAGTTAGCACGACTGTATTTGAAGAAGTCGTCTCCAGACATGGATTACCAATCTCTATTATCTCTGATAGGGATGGCAAATTTATTTCAAGATTCTGGCAGACATTACAGCAAGCATTAGGAACTCGTCTCGACATGAGTACTGCCTATCATCCACAAACTGATGGGCAGAGTGAAAGGACGATATAAACGCTTGAAGACATGCTACGAGCATGTGTTATTGATTTTGGAAACAGTTGGGATCGACATCTACCGTTAGCAGAATTTTCGTACAACAACAGCTACCATTCAAGCATTGAGATGGCGCCGTTTGAAGCACTTTATGGTAGAAAGTGCAGGTCTTCGATTTGTTGGAGTGAAGTGGGGGATAGACAGATTACGGGTCCGGAGATAATACAAGAAACTACCGAGAAGATCATCCAAATTCAACAACGGTTGAAAACCGCCCAAAGTCGACAAAAGAGCTACGCTGACATTAAAAGAAAAGATATAGAATTTGAAATTGGAGAGATGGTCATGCTTAAAGTTGCACCTTGGAAAGGCGTTGTTCGATTTGGTAAACGGGGGAAACTAAATCCAAGGTACATTGGACCATTCAAGATTATAGATCGTGTCGGACCAGTAGCTTACCGACTGGAGCTACCTCAACAACTCGCACCTGTACATAACACTTTCCACGTCTCAAATTTGAAGAAATGTTTTGCTAAAGAAGATCTAACTATTCCATTGGACGAAATCCAAATCAATGAAAAACTTCAATTCATTGAAGAACCCGTCGAAATAATGGATCGTGAGGTTAAGAGACTTAAACAAAACAAGATACCGATTGTTAAGGTTCGATGGAATGCTCGTAGAGGACCCAAGTTCACCTGGGAGCATGAAGATCAGATGAAGAAGAAATACCCGCATCTATTTCCAGAAGATTCGTCAACACCTTCAACAGCTTAAAATTTCGGGACGAAATTTATTTAACGGGTAGGTACTGTAGTGACCCGAACTTTTCCATGTTTATATATATTAATTGAGATTGATATTTACATGATTAAATGTTTCCAACATGTTAAGCAATCAAACTTGTTAAGACTTGATTAATTGAAATATGTTTCATATAGACAATTGACCACCCAAGTTGACCGATGATTCACGAACGTTAAAACTTGTAAAAACTATATGATGACATATATATGGATATATATATATAGTTAACATGATACTATGATAAGTAAACATATCATTAAGTATATTAACAATGAACTACATATGTAAAAACAAGACTACTAACTTAATGATTTTTAAACGAGACATATATGTAACGATTATCGTTGTAAAGAAATTTAATGTATATATATCATATTAAGAGATATTCATACATGATAATATCATGATAATATAATAATTTAAAATCTCATTTGATATTATAAACATTGGGTTAACAACATTTAACAAGATCGTTAACCTAAAGGTTTCAAAACAACACTTACATGTAACGACTAACGATGACTTAACGACTCAGTTAAAATGTATATACATGTAGTGTTTTAATATGTATTTATACACTTTTGAAAGACTTCAATATACTTATCAAAATACTTCTACTTAACAAAAATGCTTACAATTACATCCTCGTTCAGTTTCATCAACAATTCTACTCGTATGCACCCGTATTCGTACTCGTACAATACACAGCTTTTAGATGTATGTACTATTGGTATATACACTCCAATGATCAGCTCTTAGCAGCCCATGTGATTCACCTAATGCATGTGGGAACCATCATTTGGCAACTAGCATGAAATATCTCATAAAATTACAAAAATATGAGTAATCATTCATGACTTATTTACATGAAAACAAAATTACATATCCTTTATATCTAATCCATACACCAACGACCAAAAACACCTACAAACACTTTCATTCTTCAATTTTCTTCATCTAATTGATCTCTCTCAAGTTCTATCTTCAAGTTCTAAGTGTTCTTCATATATTCTACAAGTTCTAGTTACATAAAATCAAGAATACTTTCAAGTTTGCTAGCTCACTTCCAATCTTGTAAGGTGATCATCCAACCTCAAGAAATCTTTGTTTCTTACAGTAGGTTATCATTCTAATATAAGGTAATAATCATATTCAAACTTTGGTTCAATTTCTATAACTATAACAATCTTATTTCAAGTGATGATCTTACTTGAACTTGTTTTCGTGTCAGGATTCTGCTTCAAGAACTTCGAGCCATCCAAGGATCTGTTGAAGCTAGATCCATTTTTCTCTTTTCCAGTAGGTTTATCCAAGGAACTTAAGGTAGTAATGATGTTCATAACATCATTCGATTCATACATATAAAGCTATCTTATTCGAAGGTTTAAACTTGTAATCACTAGAACATAGTTTAGTTAATTCTAAACACATGTTAAAATCAACTAAACACATGTTATATATCTATATGATATGCTAACTTAATAATTTAAAACCTGGAAACACGAAAAACACCGTAAAACCGGATTTACGCCGTCGTAGTAACACCGCGGGCTGTTTTGGGTTAGTTAATTAAAAACTATGATAAAATTTGATTTAAAAGTTGTTATTCTGAGAAAATGATTTTTATTATGAACATGAAACTATATCCAAAAATTATGGTTAAACTCAAAGTGGAAGTATGTTTTCTAAAATGGTCATCTAGACGTCGTTCTTTCGACTAAAATGACTACCTTTACAAAAATGACTTGTAACTTATTTTTCCGACTATAAACCTATACTTTTTCTGTTTAGATTCATAAAATAGAGTTCAATATGAAACCATAGCAATTTGATTCACTCAAAACGGATTTAAAATGAAGAAGTTATGGGTAAAACAAGATTGGATAATTTTTCTCATTTTAGCTACATGAAAATTGGTAACAAATCTATTCCAACCATAACTTAATCAACTTGTATTGTATATTATGTAATCTTGAGATACCATAGACACGTATACAATGTTTCGACCTATCATGTCGACACATCAATATATATTTCGGAACAACCATAGACACTCTATATGTGAATGTTGGAGTTAGCTATACAGGGTTGAGGTTGATTCCAAAATATATATAGTTTGAGTTGTGATCAATACTGAGATACGTATACACTGGGTCGTGGATTGATTCAAGATAATATTTATCGATTTATTTCTGTACATCTAACTGTGGACAACTAGTTGTAGGTTACTAACGAGGACAGCTGAATTAATAAACTTAAAACATCAAAATATATTAAAAATGTTGTAAATATATTTTGAACATACTTTGATATATATGTATATATTGTTATAGGTTCGTGAATCAACCAGTGGCCAAGTCTTACTTCTCAATGAAGTAAAAATATGTGAAAGTGAGTTATAGTCCCACTTTTAAAATCTAATATTTTTGGGATGAGAATACATGCAGGTTTTATAAATGATTTACAAAATAGACACAAGTATGTGAAACTACATTCTATGGTTGAATTATCGAAATCGAATATGCCACTTTTTATTAAGTCTGGTAATCTAAGAATTAGGGAACGGACACCCTAATTGACGCGAATCCTAAAGATAGATCTATTGGGCCTAACAAACCCCATCCAAAGTACCGGATGCTTTAGTACTTCGAAATTTATATCATATCTGAAGGGTGTCCCGGAATGATGGGGATATTCTTATATATGCATCTTGTTAATGTCGATTACCAGGTGTTCACCATATGAATGATTTTTATCTCTATGTATGGGATGTGTATTGAAATATGAAATCTTGTGGTCGATTATTATGATTTGATATATATAGGTTAAACCTATAACTCACCAACATTTTTGTTGACGTTTTAAGCATGTTTATTCTCAGGTGATTATTAAGAGCTTCCGCTGTCGCATACTTAAATAAGGACGAGATTTGGAGTCCATGCTTGTATGATATTGTGTAAAAACTGCATTCAAGAAACTTATTTTGTTGTAACATATTTGTATTGTAAACCATTATGTAATGGTCGTGTGTAAACAAGATATTTTAGATTATCATTATTTGATAATCTACGTAAAGCTTTTTAAACCTTTATTGATGAAATAAAGGTTATGGTTTGTTTTAAAATGAATGCAGTCTTTGAAAAACGTCTCATATAGAGGTCAAAACCTCGAAACGAAATCAATTAATATGGAACGTTTTTAATCAATAAGAACGGGACATTTCACCTTCCGTATCATCCTCGTCCGGTGATTGGGAATGGGGTCTTCCAACACATACGCCCTATCCTCTAGTTTGAGGACAATTCTTAGATTGTGAAACCAATCCATGAAGTTCGTATGGTTGAGTTTTTCCTTTTCGAGGATTGACCTCAACGATAGGTTGTTAAAGTTTATTGGTGCGTTTGGAATGTTGTTGTTATTGGCGGCCATCTATAAAATTTAACAAAGTCGTTTAAGTATTAATTTTAATTTAACAATCAATACCCTTTAAATCCAATTGATATTTATTAAATTTTAGAATCCAACGGTAAACCAAATTTCGGTTAGGTGACCTTTATCCCGTCATTTGATTTAGCTAGGTAGTCATTATATGACAATTGCAATCCTTTTACAACTTCTAAGTTATGGGATCATGTAATCCTTTTGCATGGCAAATTTATACCATCAACGCCTATTTGTTCCTCATGCTTCGGTGACCTTAAGTTCATGATTCCCAAATCAAGTCGTCCTACTTGTGTAAACGTTTAAATTTAACATACAAGTGGTTAGGTGACCTTTATCCCACAAGTGTGCAAAATTTACCTCAATCATATTATTTTGCTCATAACAGTTAGGTGACCTTTATCCCATGATGAGTTCCCTAATATTTTTAAGTGTTGCACAAAAGGATGGCGTTTAACTTGTTTACCTTGTTAATAGAAGGGATTTTAAGTTTTCATTATTTCTATTTTAAGAAAACTTTTATGCCATACACCAACATGCATTTAGTGTATGGTACTTATGAAAAACTATTTTCATGTCTTGTAATTTAGCCAATTACTTGATATAAACCATTTTATGTATGTGATTGAATAACCATTTATTAATGTCCTTTTAGTCGTTTTTAATTTAACGATTTAAATTGATGTTTTGCATGTCGTTAATAATGTTTAATTTAACCAATTAAATTGCCATTTTGCTTGTTGTTAACTTGTGTGATTAACTTGTAGCATACAAACATACAATCCACAATCATACAATAAACAATCATGCATGCAAAACAAATATGTTCACAATCAAGCCAATTTGGTGAACATTTGTTTAGCCGTAAACAAATGCCACCGGTAAAGGGTTATAATACAAAGTAGGAGATTTCAAATCTCCTACTTAATCTTGCATCTTCCTTGTCTTCATCTTGCATCTTTATTTTTACAAAAATATATCCTAATACATTTTTCTAAAAAATGAAAATACAACCTAATCTATTTTACATACCAAATATAAAATAAATTACATGACTAAATGAATAATATTACAAACTAATTGAATAATTAATATTACAAACCAAAATGAATGAATATTACAACCATATCAAAATAATAAATCAACCAAACAAATATTCATTCAAACACAAGGTCTTGGCTAGATTGTGAACAACAACATACAATCAAATATGACCAATTTTCAAGTTCCAAACCCCTTTTGGAACCCCTTAGAAATCGGCCAACATCACCAACCCTCCCAAACCCAAAAATTTTTGCATTCCATATTCATGCATGTACTTAGAATGCAAATATAGTGGGTTTAAAGATCATATAAGAAGCATAATCCATAGACCTCGGCTCTAGATACCATTGATGGAATTTAACAAGTTTCAAAAACATGTTCTTAAAGTTAAGATAATAACAAAACCAATTTGAATAAGTGTTCAAGCAAGCGGAAGCATAAGGTTAAATTCCATGATAATATCAAGTATTGGATAAATACTTACATATATTTATATACATTAAGAGGGAAGATGAATTACCTCCTTAAGTTAATTGAGGGTGAGTTTGAAGAACAAGAAGATGAACAATTTGTGTAAAAGCCCAAGCTATTGTTGCACCAACACAACCCTTAATATAGTTTGTATTTAATGACACTTGATCACTTTCAAACCAAGCTTAGAACCCTTTCTTTTACACTCTAAAATCTGGACATCAGCATATACCAAGGAATGATGATGAATGAAGCCTCAAAACAATGAAACCCCAAGAGATTATACCCTAAACTTTTTACCAACACCTAATACTATGGTTAGGATTTTTTGACACTTGAAGATAAGCTTTCAAACAAACCCAAGAACCCCTCTTCTCACCAAAAACCTTCGGCCAGAATACACAGCAGAAAAGAATAGGAGTCTAGTGCACTTATCTTGATGTTTGAATGCATGTATATCTTCTCTTACTTGAGTCAAAGCATTGGTAACAATGTTAAGCATGTACATGAGGAGTTGTGTCTATTTGAAAGTCCCAAAACAAGCATGGGTGAGTCCCTTTTGTGCATACAAAACCGCCACCCATCAAGGAATAAAAAAACATGTAATTTTTTTTATAAAACTTGTTATTTGTTTGGTTACTTTCATTTTATAAACCATTTTATAAAATATAACACAACTTAATTATTTAAAACCTATAAATAATTAGATCCTTATCATATAAATTATCCAAATAATTTATCTCAAGTAATAATATTTTAGAAACCCGATTTTCTAAAATCTAAGTGTCGTGTATTTACTTAATGATCCAATCGTTAAACTTAAATACGTTTAAGGTGTCGGTAAGCTTGTTATTGGGTATGACCTGACTTGGATCATAACATATTAGCCACATTAATTAAATATGTTTCTCGGGCATACGAAAAACCTTCAATACCAATGACCAAAAACACCTACAAACACTTTTATTCTTCAATTTTCTTCATCTAATTGATCTCTCTCAAGTTCTATCTTCAAGTTCTAAGTGTTCTTCATAAATTCAATAAGTTCTAGTTTCATAAAATCAAGAATACTATCAAGTTTGCAAGATTACTTCCAAGCTTTCTAATCCAATCCAAGTAGTCATCTAATGGTGTATCCTATCGTATACACACATAAAAGGCATAATGGTTGCATACAAGTAGCATCAGGAAGGCTGGAAACAACAGTTTTGTGGAGTTACCCGTCCAGCGTTCTCCGTTGTACAGGCTGCTCCGTCATGCGTAAGCCCTGAAGGCCGCTTAGCGCGTAAGACCTGGCTGGAGAACGCCACCTTCAGCGTAAATTTTGGATCACGAATAACAGAACATATCATCATCTGACACGTGTTCCCAAGCAATCTGGTGGATCTAACACTATAAATAGACCCTTGGGTCGTCATTTTACACAGTTCAGATATTCTGACAACTTTGAGAGCTGAGACTTCACTTCTCTCTCTCTACTTTATCTCACTAGAAGTCATCCGGCTAGTACTCTTACGCTCTATGGACGACAGATTGATTAAGCCACCCCACAAGTTTCTACACTTGTGAACCGGGTCTGCAGGGATTATTTCCTGAGGGTAAAAATCAATCGGTAACACTCCGCCCTCCCAAAGCTAGATTACTTCTAGTATCTTGTTGGCACACTAAGCCTTACCTCATAAGGAAATAGGTGTTAACAATGGCGCCATCCACTAATGCAAAGAACACACGAAACGGAAAAGGAACAAAAACAACTGAAGCTCCATTTGTACTTGAAGCAGTCAACAATCCATCAACTGACGATATGATAACTGTTGAAGATGTACCCATTCAGCCACTAGATGGTACGATTGAAGAAACAGTTGCTGAAACTGCAGAAAGGCTTAAACATTTGGTAACTAATTCAGAGAAAAGGCTAGTAATCGAAGAAACGACAGCCAAAATTGCAGAAAGACTTTCAAATTTTGTTACTAATCCAGAGCGACGACCATTGATGCAACCACAACGATGTCCATCATTTATACCTCTTCAGCAGATGGCAGATGGCAAAGACAAGCAAATAATGAAAAGGCAATCTATATCAAAATACAAGTTATCCAGGCTACTCGACAAGCTGGGCAGTCTTATTGATGATTCTGGGGATGATAAAGACATGAGCTATGATAATAATGACTCTGATGATGAAATTGACAAAGATGAGTTCATGTCAGAGAAGCAGGCAGTGTTGCTATTAAATGACATTCTTAAGCAGACAGCTCCGGCAAAGTATAAGCAACGCTTAGCGCAGCCCGCCGTCCGTCCTATGGCCGTGGACAATTTCTTTGCCCTCATTACTGTAGAGTAAGCCACCAAGCCACCAGCCATGGCAGAATCTACACAGTGTTTCATGATTGAATTGCTAATTATCCATTGCCTAGAAATCTTGCTATACCAACAATTGGAGTTTATGATGGCACAACGGATCCGGAAGATTTTCTGACTATGTTTGAAGGTGTTATGAGGTTGCAGCATTGGGAGGATGAGACTGCGTGCCATATGTTTCCTATGGTATTGCAGAAGATGACACGCGAATGGTTTGCTAGTTTGCCGCCAAGGAGTATTTCCAGTTTTCTTGATTTGAGAGCAAAATTTGTGATGCAATACCAAAATCTATGGAGCTATACTCTGACACATCTTGATGCACACGAGATCACAATGCGTTATACACTTGAAGCACAGAAGATTCCTGATTGTCCAGAATCACAGCTTGTATCTGGTTTCATTTTCTGTTTGGACCAGTGACAGTTTAGTGCACTTGTTCATGCATTACGGTATGACTTGCCAAAAACATTGCATCAGGCGTTGGAGGTTGCACAGCGGTATGTTCGAGCTGGTGAGCGTGGGTTAAATAAGTTTGATACTGGTAGTAGTAGCAAGCCGCACAACGGAGGACGGTATTTTGACAGAAATCAGAGAAGGAATGACAATTCAAATGGAGGATGGAGAGGAAACAATCACCCTAATGATTTTCACCACAACAGAAGGCCAATAGAAAGGCACCCGTTGATCATGGCGCTTACCAAAACTCTGAAGGAAATCCTTTTCACTGAACCAATTCGAACCACTTTCAATGCTCCAGCACCTATGGAGGAAAGGGAGGGTCCAAAGAGTGAGTTGTGGTGTGATTTCCATGAGGCTTGGGGCCATGATACAGACAATTGAAAATCTTTGATGAGAGAAATCATAGCAAAAATCAAGGCAGGAGAACTGAATCATTTGTTTCCTGGCAAACAGTACAGGAGGAATGATCCTCGCAGGAAATTTGCGTGGCAAAGGAATGATGGTAACAGAGGACGCCGTGGAGAGAACAGAAGAGAGCAGCATGGCGAAAGAGATAATCGGAACCAACCGCAGTACGGAGACCGGATCACAGAGCGCGAGACAACTCCAGAAGTTGTAATTAGGATGGTTTGGATCAATGACCGTCATTATGAAGAAGGTGAATCAACAAATAGCAATTTAGACAGCCGGAGATATGCTCCAATTATCTTTCAGCCAATTCAGAATTGGGCGTTGTCCGTCCAACCAGTGATCATTTCAGCAGAGATAGCAAATAAGTTTGTTAACTGTATCTACACAGATACGGGAAGTGAAGCTGACATCATTTACTGGCATTGCTTGAAGACTTTTCCAAGGCATGTGCAGAGCAGAGCTAGGCAAACAATGTTGAAAGTTTCTGGATTAACGGGAGCACCGGTAAATGCCATTGGGCAGATTCGTTTGGAAGTTGTTATGGGCACATTCCCATTGTTGAGAACAGAAACAATCAATTTCAAAATCATAGATGGAAATTCTCGATTTAATGTCCCTTTTAGAAGGGCAGCGTTGGCTAAATTCGGAGCGATAACATCGACAGCTCATGCAGAGATCAGGTTCCCAACTCCTAACGGAGTAGCCACCATACATTCGCAGTATGTGGCACCGGCTAGAGAGAGATCCACATTTGTAAACTTACCAAAAGGCAACATAAACTGGATAAAGCATGATCGGTTGCTTAGTGATGATGAAGTTCAGGAGTTTTTAATTCCATAATCAAGTGTGTAGGCCGGAGAGCGCTGGGCGCTCGGCGTGTGAAGAAGCAAATTTCAGCATGTTATCAAGAACAAAAGTTTATTATCAGAGCAGTTTTTTAGCATTTTTACGAAGACATTGTCTTTTACAATCATTGTATTCATGCCAAAATACGCATGTTTGGCATTTGAAGAACATATTTTCGCATTATATGAAGAGCAACGTTTATCAATTTACTGTGAACCATTGTGGTTATTTTACAGTGCATATGTTAGCAATTGCATACATTAAACATTCATGGCGTACTAATTAGGCTTGATCCACCTAAATTCGTCATCAATCGTTTATGTACTGCATAGTACCGAACAATAAATTTTATATTTTTCTTAAACAAAGTGCTGCCCGTGACAAATGTAAAACATTACATTTATAACCTGCCCACAGAAGGAGTGTATTTTTAAAATACCTCCGATGGCGGAAGCTGTTGTGCCGGCCAGTAAAGGCACAAGGGATCGGCTAGAAAACGTTTAAAGTTTTACTAGAACGCACCGAGGCATGATACAAAACTCAGATACTTGTCATGACAAACATTATAAAAAACTTACTCCACAGAACGAAGTTATATTTTATGTATGAAGGCAAAATAATTAGCAATTCTTCCTCATATACTTTATGACGGAAGGCGTAAGATGGAGAGTCTATTGATTTGTAATCATTCTTCTAAAACACTTTATAATTCTTCCTCATTAATTTTATGACGGAAAGCGTGTAACAGAATTCAGACATCATATTCATTTAGCAAAACTTAATACTACAAGGCATCTACATATGAATTACCTTATACACTTTTCAAAATGATTTGCTCAATTATACACTGCACAATTGTGTATAGAAATTTTATGCTCAGGTGCATAATTGATTGGTTTTAAAGCATTAAGCATCAAAATATTTGCAACAAGCATGTAGACACACGTAGTCATCACAATAAAGTCAGTATGTATATAATGTCAAGTTCAGAAGAAAATTTATTACAAAACATTGTTTGACATTTTTACAAAAATCAATCAAACTGCACGCTAAGCACATCATGAGCAGATGAATCTTCTTTGCTGCATACTTCATCATAAATGTTTATCTTCAAATTTATCAATTTGTCTTTAGTCTCATCAACCTTTTCATGAGTACCAGGAGGCATAAGTTTGGTAATAGCAGCAGAAGGGGTCTGGTTGGGAGCAAGGCATTTAAATAGCTTGCCGGTCACATCAGCAATAGTATGGGTGCAGGCAGCATCAACATAATCATTGTAGGGATTCCCTACAAGACTGGATCCAAGCACCTTAGCTATCAGACCTGGTATACCCTTCTTAAGCTCAGAAAAGTTACCTTCGCCTTTCTCCGCCCTCCGGAGAAGCTCGGCAGACTTTTCCCTCTCTGCATTCAGCTGCTTCTCCAGCTCACCCACTTCCACCTGCTCCTCTTTAAATCTTTTCTTCTCAGCATCCCTTTCCCCTTGCAGAACAATAGCAACATCTTGAGCACTTTTTAGCTCAACTTTTTTAGCCCTTATTATTTTTTGTGCATCACTTAAGGCACGCTCAGTATCAGTAGCTCTGTTACGAGCATTTGCACCTTCAGTTATGTCTTTATGGGCTATAGCAAGAATAGACTCTTGATGCTTCTGCAGTTGCAGCATAGAGTCCAGATGATTAGTTAGCAGTACATGAGCTGCCATAGTTGATTCCCTGAGTTGATCAGAACGGAGAGCGGTGAATTGGGGTTTCAGCTCAGGGATAACACAACCCTGTACAAGAAAAAATTTTATGAGTAATTTCAGGCAACTCACATCAATAAGTTACAAACGTATACATGCAGAAGGTCTTATCATTCATACCTGAAGAAGAGTTGCAAATTCTTTATCCTTAGTGGCAGGGTTTGCAATGATGGCCTGCAATGCCTTCACATGAGCAGGAAGAGTTGGCTCTTGCACATTGGAGGATGTGATAGCTTGGTTAGTGATATTAGGAGGAGGAGAATGATAAGCAGATTTGCCTTCCGGCCTATCTTCATGAAATTCAGATTCATCGAATGGAGTAAAGTTTGGGTCAGGCGTTTTCAGACCCTTCTCTCCTTCACTTTCAAGAATCTCCTCTGACCTCCGTTCACCGCCCTCCGCTGCCTTCCCATGGCTATCATCTGACTCTGCTAAAATCACTAACAAGAATAAATTAGCATTATGAACAAACATAATGATTGTACATAAAAACATGTGCATTTTCAAGAAAGCACAGAATGGACATACTTCTCCTTCATTTATGCTTTTTGCCCTCCTCTGTACTCTTCGCCCTTTTAGAGCCTATGCTCTTCTTTCTTGTCTTTTGGGTTGGAGGAGGAGCGGGGTTAGTTTCACCCGTGATGTCAACTAACCCCGATGTTTGTTGATCGGCGGTGGTGGTATCATCTGCGGTCCACTCAGTGTCTGTATGTTCAGACCCGGATTCACTGTTTGAGCTGCTCACAACAATTTCTTTCCCCTTTTCAGTGGCAGCAGCAGCATCAACAGCAGCTTTAGTTTCAGCTGCAACTCTCTTTGCCTCTAGCTCTTCAGCAGTTTTGTCACGAGCAGTGACCTCTACATCATCATCAAGATCAGCGGATAAAAGAGCAGAGTGAACCTGCATCACGGAGTTGGCTGCAAAAATTACACATAAACAGCAATATAAGTAAGCATGAAAAACAATAGACACAAATCTATATATATAATAGGATGATCATATCACATCCTACCCTGGTTTTTCTCACGAAGTACTGGCACAGAATTGCTTGGCCATTCTTGACTCACTTTGCACAGCACAAGAATTCCCTCATACCTTTCGTATGATCTAGGCGGAAGACGGAGCTCTTTCAAGCTATTTACTATCCGCTGCTCTGAGGGAGAAATCTTAACGCCCTTTCCTATACCAGCATCAATAGCACCCCATTCCCGGACAACGGAGTACTCTTCCGGAATAACGGTCTCATCAACAGGCTGGTTTGGCATGCGTTTTCAAAAGTTTAACGACTTAATCATTCTTCAAATGCTTAAGTCATTAAACTGGGGGGACTTAATGGTGTATCCTATCGTATACACACATAAAAGGCATAATGGTTGCATAAAAGTAGCATCAGGAAGGCTGGAAACAACAGTTTTGTGGAGTTAACCATCCAGCGTTCTCCGTTGTACAGGCTGCTCCGTCATGCGTAAACCCTGAAGGCTGCTTAGCGCGTAAAACCTGGCTGGAGAACGCCACCTTCAGCATAAATTTCGGATCACGAATAACAGAACGTATCATCATCTGACACGTGTCCCCAAGCAATCTGGTGGATCTGACACTATAAATAGACCCCTTGGGTCGTCATTTTACACAGTTCAGATATTCTGACAACTTTGAGAGCTGAGACTTCACTTCTCTCTCTCTACTTTCTCTCACTAGAAGTCATCCGGCTAGTACTCTTACGCTCTACGGATGACAGATTGATTAAGCCACCCCACAAGTTTCTACACTTGTGAACCGGGTCTGCAGGGATTATTTCCCGAGGGTAAAAATCAATCGGCAACACTCCGCCCTCCCAAAGCTAGATTACTTCTAGTATCTTGTTGGCACACTAAGCCTTACCTCATAAGGAAATAGGTGTTAACATCATCTAAGCTCAATATATCTTTCTTATTTACAGTAAGATATCTTTCTAATATAAGGTAATACTCATATTCAAACTTTGATTCAATTTCTATAACTATAACTATCTTATTTCGAGTGGAAATCTTACTTGAACTTGTTTTCGTGTCATGATTCTAATTCAAGAACTTTCAAGCCATCCAAGAATCCTTTAAAGCTAGATCAATTTTTGTCACTTCCAGTAGGTTTACCTACTAAACTTGAGGTAGTAATGATATTCATAACATCATTCGATTCATATATATAAAACTATCTTATTCGAAGATTTGAACATATAATCACTAGAACATAGTTTAGTTAATTCTAAACTTGTTCGCAAACAAAGTTAATCCTTCTAACTTGACTTATAAAATCAACAAAACACATGTTCTATATCTATATGATATGATAACTTAATGATTTAAAATCCGGAAACACGAAGAACACCGTAAAACCGGACATATGCCGTCGTAGTGAAATCGGGGGCTGTTTTGGGTTAAAAAAATAAAAAGTATCTTAATCTTTGAATTGGAAGTTTGTTTTCTGGAAAAATGATATTACATATGAACGTGATACTATATCCAAAAATCATGGTTAAACACAAAGTGGAAGTATGTTTTTCAAAATGGTCATCAAGATGTCGTTTTTTCGACGGAAATGACTACCTCTTTAAAAAATGACTTGTAAACTGTATTTCCGACTATAAACTTATACGTTTTCTGTTTTGTTTCATAAATTTCAGTTCATTATGAAACCATTGCAACTTGAATCACTCAAAACGGATTTGAAACGAAGAAATGACGGGTAAAACAAAATTGGATAAACTTGCTAGTTTTAGCTATGAAAATTTTGTAACAAATCTAGACTAAACATATCCTAACTATTTTATATTGTATTATACATATTATGTAATCTTGGGATACCATAGACATGTATACAATATTTTGACATATCATATCGACCCATCTATATATATTATTTGGAACAACCATAGACACTCTATATGCAGTAATGTTTGAGTTAGCTATACAAGGTTGAGGTTGATTCCAAAATATATATACTTTCAGTTGTGATCTAGCCTGAGACGTGTATACACTGGGTTGTGGATTGATTCAAGATATATATA
The DNA here is from genome assembly GCF_046630445.1 of Rutidosis leptorrhynchoides. Classification (NCBI taxonomy): domain Eukaryota; kingdom Viridiplantae; phylum Streptophyta; class Magnoliopsida; order Asterales; family Asteraceae; genus Rutidosis; species Rutidosis leptorrhynchoides. Next base: position 324,725,797 of record NC_092336.1, on the reverse strand, counting down.
TATATTGATTTATTTCTGTACATCTAACTGTGGACAACTAGTTGTAGGTTACTAACGAGGACTGCTAACTTAACAAATTTAAATCATAAAAATGTAATAAAAAATGTTGTGAATATATTCCGATCATAAATTGATATATATGTACATATTTGTTATAGGTTCGTGAATCGACCAGTAGCCAAGTCTTATTTCCCGACGAAGTAAAAATCTGTGAAAGTGAGTTATAGTCCCACTTTTTAAATATAATATTTTTGGGATGAGAATATAAATGCAGTTTTATAAATATTTTACAAAATAGACACAAGTACGCAAAACTATATTCTATGGTTGGATTATTAAACCGAATATCGCCCTTCAAGTCTGGTAACCTAAGAATTAGGGAAATGGCCCCTAATTGACGCGAATCCTAACGATAGATCTATTAGGCTTAACAACCCCCATTCAGGTTATGGATGGTTTAGTACTTCGAGATTATTATACAGACGAGAGGTTCTGTTTTGGGGATATTCTATGCATTATGTTAACGTCGGTTACCAGGTGTTCAACATATGAATGATTTTCATCTCTATGCAGTTTTCGAAATGCCTGATATGAGATGTGCTATAAAAATGAAATCTTGTGGTCTATTATTATGATTTGATAATATATAGATTAAACCTATAAATCACCAACATTTTTGTTGACGTTTTAAGCATGTTTATTCGCAGGTGATTATTAAGAGCTTCCGCTATTGCATACTAAAATAAGGACAAGATTTGGAGTTCATGCTTGTATGATATTGTGTAAAAACTGTATTTAAGAAACTTATTTTGATGTAATATATTCTTATTGTAAACCATTATGTAATGGTCGTGTGTAAACGGTATATTTTAGATTATCATTATTTGATAATCTACGTAATGCTTTTTAAACCTTTATCGATAAAATAAAGGTTATGGTTATTTTGAAATGAATGCAGTCTTTGAAAAACGTCTCATATAAAGGTCAAAACCTCGCGATGAAATCAATTAATATGGAACGTTTATAATCAATATGAACGGGACATTTCAGTTGGTATCCGAGCATTGGTCTTAGAGAACCAGAAATTTGCATTAGTGTGTCTTCTCAAGTTCGTTAGGATGCATTAGTGAGTCTGGACTTCGACCGTATTTACTGTTGGAAACTATATATTGTTAACATGTAAATATTATGTGATATATTAATCTCTTAATGTATTTGATATTGTGTGTTAGATGTCTATCTCTAGTACAAATCCCATCGACTTACCTAATAATAATGAAGAGTCGAATATATTTTGGGAAGATTCACAAATTCCCGAAGAGGAACCGGAAGAAGAGGAACCGGAAGAGGAGGAACCGGAAGAGGAGGAACCGGAAGAAGAGGTTCCGGAGGGGGAAATTTTAGGAACCACTAAAAACAGACAAATAAAAAAAAACCCTCAACTAATGGACCAAAATTAATAATGGTCAATGGTTTCCGCCGAGGAAGCAAAATATTGGGAAGAATACCAATTTTCCGATGAATCGGATCCCGATGAGGATTCCGATGATGTTATATAAATTACCTCGACCCAATTTGAAAAAACAAAAGAAAATAATAAGGAAAAGGGCATTAAAATAGAGAAACTTGATCCCAACTTCGATGAACCATATATGTATCGTCAACACCCGTATTTCTTAAGTTGTAACAATAACCCGGGAACCTCTAAGCCACCAGGTTTTCTAGACCATTTGTGAAAAGAACTGATGGAATTTAACAAGTTTCATAAACAACATGTTCTTATAGTTAACTTGATCATTAAACCAATTTAATGTAGTTAGAACAAGCGGAAGCATTATGTAAAGTTCTTGTTAACATGATAAGCTATTAAGTTAAATTCCATGATAACATCAAGTCTTAGATAAATGCTTGCAAATATAACAAGTAGAGAAGATATATTTACCTCCTCAAGCTAGTTGAGGGTTATTTCAAATGACAAAGATGGTGAACAATTGTGCAGAACCTCAAGCTATTGTGTATCAACACTACCCTTAAACTTGTTAGGTATTAAGACCCTTAATCTGTAGTGACCCGAACTTTTCCATGTTTATATATATTAATTGAGATTGATATTTACATAATTAAATGTTTCCAACATGTTAAGCAATCAAACTTGTTAAGACTTGATTAATTGAAATATGTTTCATATAGACAATTGACCACCCAAGTTGACCGGTGATTCACGAACGTTAAAACTTGTAAAAACTATATGATGACATATATATGGATATATATATATATATATATATATATATATATATATATATATATATATATATATATATATATATATATATATATATATATATATATATATATATATATATATATATATATATATATATAGTTAACATGATACTATGATAAGTAAACATATCATTAAGTATATTAACAATGAACTACATATGTAAAAACAAGACTACTAACTTAATGATTTTTAAACGAGACATATATGTAACGATTATCGTTGTAAAGACATTTAATGTATATATATCATATTAAGAGATATTCATACATGATAATATCATGATAATATAATAATTTAAAATCTCATTTGATATTATAAACATTGGGTTAACAACATTTAACAAGATCGTTAACCTAAAGGTTTCAAAACAACACTTACATGTAACGACTAACGATGACTTAATGACTCAGTTAAAATGTATATACATGTAGTGTTTTAATATGTATTTATACACTTTTTAAAGACTTCAATACACTTATCAAAATACTTCTACTTAACAAAAATGCTTACAATTACATTCTCGTTCAGTTTCATCAACAATTCTACTCGTATGCACCCGTATTAATACTCGTACAATACACAGCTTTTAGATGTATGTACTATTAGTATATACACTCCAATGATCAGCTCTTAGCAGCCCATGTGATTCACCTAACACATGTGGGAACCATCATTTGGCAACTAGCATGAAATATCTCATAAAATTACAAAAATATGAGTAATCATTCATGACTTATTTACATGGAAACAAAATTACATATCCTTTATATCTAATCCATACACCAACGACTAAAAACACCTACAAACACTTTCATTCTTCAATTTTCTTCATCTAATTGATCTCTCTCAAGTTCTATCTTCAAGTTCTAAGTGTTCTTCATAAATTCTACAAGTTCTAGTTACATAAAATCAAGAATACTTTCAAGTTTGCTAGCTCACTTCCAATCTTGTAAGGTGATCATCCAACCTCAAGAAATCTTTGTTTCTTACAGTAGTTTATCATTCTAATACAAGGTAATAATAATATTCAAACTTTGGTTCAATTTCTAAAACTATAACAATCTTATTTCAAGTGATGATCTTACTTGAACTTGTTTTTGTGTCATGATTTTGCTGCAAGAACTTCGAGCCATCCAAGGATCCGTTGAAGCTAGATCCATTTTCCTCTTTTCTAATAGGTTTATCCAAGGAACTTAAGGTAGTAATGATGTTCATAACATCATTCGATTCATACATATAAAGCTATCTTATTCGAAGGTTTAAACTTGTAATCACTAGAACATAGTTTAGTTAATTCTAAACTTGTTTGCAAACAAAAGTTAATCCTTCTAACTTGACTTTTAAAATCAACTAAACACATGTTCTATATCTATATGATATGCTAACTTAATGATTTAAAACCTGGAAACACGAAAAACACCGTAAAACCGGATTTACGCCGTCGTAGTAACACCGCGGGCTGTTTTGGGTTAGTTAATTAAAAACTATGATAAACTTTGATTTAAAAGTTGTTATTCTGAGAAAATGATTTTTATTATGAACATGAAACTATATCCAAAAATTATGGTTAAACTCAAAGTGGAGGTATGTTTTCTAAAATGGTCATCTAGACGTCGTTCTTTCGACTGAAATGACTACCTTTACAAAAACGACTTGTAACTTATTTTTCCGACTATAAACCTATACTTTTTCTGATTAGATTCATAAAATAGAGTTCAATATGAAACCATAGCAATTTGATTCACTCAAAACGGATTTAAAATGAAGAAGTTATGGGTAAAACAAGATTGGATAATTTTTCTCATTTTAGCTACGTGAAAATTGGTAACAAATCTATTCCAACCATAACTTAATCAACTTGTATTGTATATTATGTAATCTTGAGATACCATAGACACGTATACAATGTTTCGACCTATCATGTCGACACATCTATATATATTTTGGAACAACCATAGACGCTCTATATGTGAATGTTGGAGTTAGCTATACAGGGTTGAGGTTGATTCCAAAATATATATAGTTTGAGTTGTGATCAATACTGAGATACGTATACACTGGGTCGTGGATTGATTCAAGATAATATTTATCGATTTATTTCTGTACATCTAACTGTGGACAACTAGTTGTAGGTTACTAACGAGGACAGCTGACTTAATAAACTTAAAACATCAAAATATATTAAAAATGTTGTAAATATATTTTGAACATACTTTGATATATATGTATATATTGTTATAGGTTCGTGAATCAACCAGTGGCCAAGTCTTACTTCCCGACGAAGTAAAAATCTGTGAAAGTGAGTTATAGTCCCACTTTTAAAATCTAATATTTTTGGGATGAGAATACATGCAGGTTTTATAAATGATTTACAAAATAGACACAAGTACGTGAAACTACATTCTATGGTTGAATTATTGAAATCGAATATGCCCCTTTTTATTAAGTCTGGTAATCTAAGAATTAGGGAACGGACACCCTAATTGACGCGAATCCTAAAGATAGATCTATTGGGCCTAACAAACCCCATCCAAAGTACCGGATGATTTAGTACTTCGAAATTTATATCATATCCGAAGGGTGTTCCGGAATGATGGGGATATTCTTATATATGCATCTTGTTAATGTCGATTACCAGGTGTTCACCATATGAATGATTTTTATCTCTATGTATGGGATGTGTATTGAAATATGAAATCTTGTGGTCTATTATTATGATTTGATATATATAGGTTAAACCTATAACTCACCAACATTTTTGTTGACGTTTTAAGCATGTTTATTCTCAAGTGATTATTAAGAGCTTCCGCTGTCGCATACTTAAATAAGGACGAGATTTGGAGTCCATGCTTGTATGATATTGTGTAAAAACTGCATTCAAGAAACTTATTTTGTTGTAACATATTTGTATTGTAAATCATTATGTAATGGTCGTGTGTAAACATGATATTTTAGATTATCAATATTTGATATTCTGCGTAAAGCTTTTTAAACCTTTATTGATGAAATAAAGGTTATGGTTTGTTTTAAAATGAATGCAGTCTTTGAAAAACGTCTCATATAGAGGTCAATACCTCGCAACGAAATCAATTAATATGGAACGTTTTTAATCAATAAGAACGGGACATTTCAGTTGGTATCCGAGCGTTGGTCTTAGAGAACCAGAATTTTGCATTAGTGTGTCTTATCGAGTTTGTTAGGATGCATTAGTGAGTCTGGACTTCGACCATGTTTACTTGAAAAATGATTGCTTAACAAATTTTGTTGGAAACTATATATTTTTAACATGTGAATATTATGTGTTATATTAATCTCTTAACGTGTTTGATATTATGTGATAGATGTCTACCTCTAGAACAAGTCCCATTGACTCACCTAATAATAATGAAGAGTCAAATGTAAATTGGAATGATTCGTGGACTGATTCACAAGTTCCCGAAGAAGAACCGGAAGAAGAATCGGAACCGGAAGAAGAATCGGAACCGGATGAAGAAATAGAACCGGTGGGGGAAATAATAAAACGGTTAAGTAAAAGAAAATCCTCAACCAACCGACCAAGGTTAATTATGGTCAATGGTGTTTCCGCCAAGGAAGCAAAATATTGGGAGGATTACCAATTCTCCGATGAATCGGATTCCGACGAGAATTCCGATGATGTTATAGAAATTACCCCAACTGAATTTAAAATGGCAAAAGAAAATAATAAGGGAAAGGGCATAAAAATAGAGAAATCTAATTCCAACCCCGATGAACTTTATATGTATCTTCAACCTCCGAAGTCCTTAAGTTGTAACAATGACCCGGGAACCTCTAAACCACCAGGTTTTTCTAAACCAATGTGGAAAACGACAGCTCGTATTAGGGGAACATCATATATCTCTAGAAACTTGGCAAAACGAACCAAAACTGAAGAAGAAGAAACAAGCGAGTCGGAATAAGATAGTTGTATTCGTGTGGTGTAATATATGTAATATAGTGTGCTTATGCTTTATGATATATGTAAAAATTGCTTGTATTAATAAGTATTTTTTTTATTAATCTAACTCTTGTCTATTTTACAGTATAAAAACACAAAATGGATAGACAACCCAATATTTTAAGAGACCTACCCGGAGACATGATTGATGAAATCTTGTCTAGAGTCGGTCAGAATTCTTCGGCACAACTATTTAAGGCGAGATCAGTTTGTAAGACATTCGAAGAACGTTCCAAGAATGCCTTGGTTTATAAAAGGCTTTCGTTCGAATGATGGGGGATATCACATTGGGAAATCCATAAGTTACGATGTGTTTACTTTGACGCATATATTGCGGGGAACCCAAATGCTATTTTACGCAATGGGTTAAGAAATTATTTTGACTCAATATATCTGAATATTGGACTTCGTGATTTAGAAAAAGCGGCTAAAATGCAACATAAAGAAGCATGTTATGCTTACGGATTAGTAATGTTCGCTTCTCACCAAAGTGAGAACAAGAACATCGGGCTACAACTATTAAACAAAACGTTCCCACAAGTGACGGAGTCGGTAATTGGGGTAAGAAATGAGGTTTTTAGATTGTTACGGGACTGTTGGACATTACGTAACCCTTGTCCCTCTGACGACGTTACAACACGCTGTCTTATCAACGGCCATAACGGTTATGTTCCACAAGACCAAGGATGGGAAGTAATCCTACTAAAACAAGAATGCATGACTTGTTTCTGGACGTATGAATTACGTGTCTTTATTGCCTTTGCTGAACGACTTGTGTACTAGCTAGAATTATCTTCACAACCATCTTGTATCAAATTTATTGTGTGCTATATTTCATGCTATATGTAAAATAAGCGGTATTGTAAGTTTGTAAAATATTGTGTAAAAGTTTGAACGCGAAATATTATTATAATCAGTTTTTCATATAGAATTGTAGTAGTTGAATTGTATATTAGCTACTAAGTATGAACTTAACGGGTAGGTACTACCCGAATTTAAACTTATAAAACGCTAATATGAAGAAAAAGCTTTTATAAATGAGTTCATATTATGCTACGAAATACTATTAACTACTCTTAATATTCTGTATGATTAACTTGTTCCATTTGACTATTTTGAAGGAAATGGCACCGACTACTTGACACACCGTGAATATGAATGAAGAGGAATTCCGTACTTTTCTAGCTTCAAACATAGCCGCAGTACAGGCTGCGCTACATACCAACAATAACCTTGGATCTAGCAGTACAGGAAATCGTGTAGGATGCACCTACAAAGAATTCACTGCCTGCAAACCTTTGGAATTTGATGGAACCGAAGGACCGATCGGATTGAAACGGTGGACCGAGAAGGTCGAATCGGTGTTTGCCATAAGTAAGTGTACTGAAGAGGACAAAGTGAAGTACGCGACGCATACCTTCACAGGTTCTGCGTTAACATGGTGGAATACCTATCTAGAGCAAGTGGGACAAGACGATCCGTACGCACTACCGTGGTCAGCATTCAAGCACTTGATGAACGAGAAGTACCGTCCCAGAACCGAGGTCAATAAGCTCAAGACAGAACTTAGAGGGTTACAAACCCAAGGACTTGATATTACCACATATGAAAGACGATTCACAGAATTGTGCCTATTGTGTCCGGGAGCATTCGAAGATGAGGAAGAGAAGATCGACGCGTTTGTGAAAGGATTACCGGAAAGAATCCAAGAAGATATAAGTTCACACGAGCCCGCCTCCATACAACAGGCATGTAGAATGGCTCACAAACTAGTGAACCAGATTGAAGAAAGAATTAAAGAACAGACTGCTGAAGAGGCCAATGTGAAGCAAGTCAAAAGAAAGTGGGAGAAAAACAGTGATAAGAATCACCAATACAACAACAACAGTAATTACAATAATAATCACAATAATTATCCCAACAATCGCAACATCAATCGTAACTACAACAAACGGCCCAACAACAACAACAACAACAACAACAATAACAACAACAACAACAACAATAACTACAACAATCATCCCAACAAAAATAATAACCGCAACAACAACAACAATCAGAAGCAGCTATGCCAAAGGTGTGAAAAGTATCACTCGGGGTTCTGCACCAAATTTTGCAACAAGTGTAAAAGAAATGGTCATAGCACAGCGAAGTGTGAGGTCTATGGACCAGGGGTTAATAGAACGAAAGGAACAAATGGTGTCGGAACGAGTAATGGCGGAGCAAGTAGTGTCGGAGCAAGTTATGCCAATGTAGTTTGTTATAAATGTGGAAAACCGGGCCACATTATTAGAAATTGCCCGAACCAGGAGAACACGAATGGACAAGGCCGCGGAAGAGTTTTCAATATTAATGCGGCAGAGGCACAGGAAGACCCGGAGCTTGTTACGGGTACGTTTCTTATTGACAATAAATCTTCTTACATTTTATTTGATTCGGATGCGGATAGAAGCTATATGAGTAGAGATTTTTGTGCTAAATTAAGTTGTCCATTGACGCCTTTGGATAGTAAATTTTTACTCGAATTAGCAAATGGTAAATTAATTTCAGCAGATAATATATGTCGGAATCGAGAAATTAAACTGGTTAGCGAAACATTTAAGATTGATTTGATACCAGTAGAGTTAGGGAGTTTTGATGTGATAATCGGTATGGACTGGTTGAAAGAAGTGAAAGCAGAGATCGTTTGTTACAAAAATGCAATTCGCATTAAACGAGAAAAAGGAAAACCCTTAATGGTGTACGGAGAAAAGGGCAACACGACATCTTATTAGTAATTTGAAGGCACAAAAACTAATAAGAAAAGGTTGCTATGCTGTCCTAGCAGATGTCGAGAAAGTACAAACTGAAGAAAAGAGCATCAATGATGTTCCCATTGCAAAAGAATTTCCCGATGTATTTTCGAAAGAATTACCGGGATTACCCCCACATCGATCCGTTGAATTTCAAATAGATCTTGTACCAGGAGCTGCACCAATAGCTCGTGCTCCATACAGACTCGCACCCAACGAGATGAAAGAACTACAAAGCCAATTACAAGAACTTTTAGAGCGTGGTTTCATTCGACCAAGCACATCACCGTGGGGAGCACCTGTTTTGTTTGTCAAGAAAAAAGATGGTACATTTAGGTTGTGTATCGACTACCGAGAGTTGAACAAACTTACCATCAAGAACCGCTACCCACTACCAAGAATCGATGACTTATTTGATCATCTACAAGGCACATCTGTTTATTCAAAGATTGACTTACGTTCCGGGTATCATCAAATGCGGGTGAAAGAAGATGATATTCCAAAGACTGCTTTCAGAACACGTTACGGTCATTACGAGTTTATGGTCATGCCATTTGGTTTAACTAATGCACCAGCTGTGTTCATGGACCTTATGAACCGAGTGTGTGGACCATACCTTGACAAGTTTGTCATTGTTTTCATTGATGACATACTTATTTACTCAAAGAATGACCAAGAACACGGTGAACATTTGAGAAAGGTGTTAGAAGTATTGAGAAAGGAAGAATTGTACGCTAAGTTTTCAAAGTGTGCATTTTGGTTGGAAGAAGTTCAATTCCTCGGTCACATAGTGAACAAAGAAGGTATTCAGGTGGATCCGGCAAAGATAGAAACTGTTGAAAAGTGGGAAACCCCGAAAACTCCGAAACACATACGCCAGTTTTTAGGACTAGCTGGTTACTACAGAAGGTTCATCCAAGACTTTTCCAGAATAGAAAAACCCTTGACTGCATTAACGTATAAAGGGAAGAAATTTGAATGGAATGATGAACAAGAAAAAGCGTTTCAGTTATTGAAGAAAAAGCTAACTACGGCACCTATATTGTCATTGCCTGAAGGGAACGATGATTTTGTGATTTATTGTGACGCATCAAAGCAAGGTCTCGGTTGTGTATTAATGCAACGAACGAAGGTGATTGCTTATGCGTCTAGACAATTGAAGATTCACGAACAAAATTATATGACGCATGATTTGGAATTAGGCGCGGTTGTTTTTGCATTAAAGACTTGGAGGCACTACTTATATGGGGTCAAAAGTATTATATATACCGACCACAAAAGACTTCAACACATATTTAATCTGAAACAACTGAATATGAGGCAGCGTAGGTGGATTGAATTGTTGAATGATTACGACTTTGAGATTCGTTACCACCCGGGGAAGGCAAATGTGGTAGCCGAGGCCTTGAGCAGGAAGGACAGAGAACCCATTCGAGTAAAATCTATGAATATAATGATTCATAATAACCTTACTACTCAAATAAAGGAGGCGCAACAAGGAGTTTTAAAAGAGGGAAATTTAATGGATGAAATACCCAAAGGATCGGAGAAGAATCTTAATATTCGGGAAGACGGAACCCGGTATAGGGCTGAAAGGATTTGGGTACCAAAATTTGGAGATATGAGAGAAATGGTACTTAGAGAAGCTCATAAAACCAGATACTCAATACATCCTGGAACGGGGAAGATGTACAAGGATCTCAAGAAACATTTTTGGTGGCCGGGTATGAAAGCTGATGTTGCTAAATATGTAGGAGAATGTTTGACGTGTTCTAAGGTCAAAGCTGAGTATCAGAAACCATCAGGTCTACTTCAACAACCCGAAATCCCGGAATGGAAATGGGAAAACATTACCATGGACTTCATCACTAAATTTTCAAGGACTGCAAGTGGTTTTGATACTATTTGGGTAATAGTTGATCGTCTCACCAAATCAGCACACTTCCTGCCAATAAGAGAAGATGACAAGATGGAGAAGTTAGCACGACTGTATTTGAAGGAAGTCATCTCCAGACATGGAATACCAATCTCTATTATCTCTGATAGGGATGGCAGATTTATTTCAAGATTCTGGCAGACATTACAGCAAGCATTAGGAACTCGTCTAGACATGAGTACTGCCTATCATCCACAAACTGATGGGAAAAGTGAAAGGACGATACAAACGCTTGAAGACATGCTACGAGCATGTGTTATTGATTTCGGAAACAGTTGGGATCGACATCTACCGTTAGCAGAATTTTCCTACAACAATAGCTACCATTCAAGCATTGAGATGGCGCCGTTTGAAGCACTTTATGGTAGAAAGTGCAGGTCTCCGATTTGTTGGAGTGAAGTGGGGGATAGACAGCTTACGGGTCCGGAGATTATACAAGAAACTACCGAGAAGATCATCCAAATTCAACAACGGTTGAAAACCGCCCAAAGTCGACAAAAGAGCTACGCTGACATTAAAAGAAAATATATAGAATTTGAAATTGGAGAGATGGCCATGCTTAAAGTTGCACCTTGGAAAGGCGTTGTTCGATTTGGTAAACGAGGGAAATTAAATCCAAGGTATATTGGACCATTCAAGATTATTGATCGTGTCGTACCAGTAGCTTACCGACTTGAGTTACCTCAACAACTCGCGGCTGTACATAACACTTTCCACGTCTCGAATTTGAAGAAATGTTTTGCTAAAGAAGATCTCACTATTCCGTTAGATGAAATCCAAATCAACGAAAAACTTCAATTCATCGAAGAACCCGTCGAAATAATGGATCGTGAGGTTAAAAGACTTAAGCAAAACAAGATACCAATTGTTAAGGTTCGATGGAATGCTCGTAGAGGACCCGAGTTCACCTGGGAGCGTGAAGATCAGATGAAGAAGAAATACCCGCATCTATTTCCAGAAGATTCGTCAACACCTTCAACCGCTTAAAATTTTGAGACGAAATTTATTTAACGGGTAGGTACTGTAGTGACCCGAACTTTTCCATGTTTATATATATTAATTGAGATTGATATTTACATGATTAAATGTTTCCAACATGTTAAGCAATCAAACTTGTTAAGACTTGATTAATTGAAATATGTTTCATATAGACAATTGACCACCCAAGTTGACCGGTGATTCACGAACGTTAAAACTTGTAAAAACTATATGATGACATATATATGGATATATATGTAGCGACCCGGCAAAATCGTCATTGACGGCGCCAACTACTTAGGTCCCGTTGCGTGGTCATAGTCCCTATATGAGACTCGTTTGACCAAAATTATGTCGCATTCATTTGAAACGTACAAGACTTGCAAAATTTAGTTTACAAACAATTCGACAACAAGTTTAAGATTACAAAAATTGTAAAGTATAAATGAAATAACTTGCGACATAATATAAGTTGAAAATCACAGTTGCTATAAATAGCGTAAGTATGTATGCTTTAAGGTTTAATCCAAAAGTGCTATCACTAGCGTATGCATGTATGCTTGACCTCAAGCAAGTAATCAAAGTGTGCGGAAGCATGTATCAAGTAGCCGAGTATGAACCTGAGAAACATATAGAAAACTGTCAACGAAAAACGTTGGTGAAATCATAGGTGTTTGTAAACGTTATTTTTGAACCACAAGATTTTGTATTTCCATAACGTTGATTATCAAAATCGTTTGCATTCCAAAAGTATTGTTCGCGAGCACCCAATTATCAAGACTTAACGTTTCCTTCCATAGAACCCCATCACAATAGTGTTAGAACATACACTGTTTCTCGAAAATATATTTCATCCGTAGACGGTAGACAACCGTCCGTAATGAGGGTTTGTCAAACCCGTATGGCCACACAATATAAGTTCTCGCTTACACCCTGCAAGTGTAACTAATGATAATCGAATTGAGGATTTTTGTTCTAACTCGCTGTGGAATGTTTGATTCATCGTACTTGTGTTCAAAGTATAAAAGTATGTAGTATAAAACTGTAACAAAGTATATGTTTCTCAGCCCACAATTTAAAAGTATAAAAAGTTGTTGAAAAGGTGGGACTATGATCTCACCTCGAGTGCACGAGTATAAATGTACTTCACAAAGTAAACGTGTGCATGAAAGTTGCTTAGCCTTGACCTAAACAAGTAAGTTATATCAATTGACCGGTTACGACACAAGGTCGGGCGAAATGTGTTCAATTAGTCCTATGGCTCGTTACGACTCGATTAAATATAGCATGTGAATCACGTTGTCAAGTTTCATGCAAGAATCAAGTATAAAATAAGATTTGAACGATTGCATAAGTGTTTGGTTAAGTTTGACTAAAAGTCAAACTCGGTCAAAGTCAACGAAAAAGTCAACGGGGTCGGGTCGGGTTCCGAACTATTTTCCTGAGCTTAGAAATCATATATGAGCATGTTGGTCAAGTTTCATGAGAATCAGAGGTGCGTAGCATAGCAAACATTTTTCGAAATTTGACAAAGTAGGTCAGAACCCAAACACGGCTATTGCCGCGCCGCGGCCAGAGGTGTCGCGCCGCGACATTAGGTGTGGCCTGGTACCTGGTCAGTTTCAAAAGTTCAAGTCTTGATCCAAAATTCAATTTAGCACAAAACGCAAACCGTAAACACTTAGAATACGCATCTTATATCATTGGAAAGCTCTTTTGACAAGGAATACAATTAACTACCTTTCACAAGCAAAAACATCAATTACAATAACCGAAAACTCGTCAATTGATCAAGAAAGGTTTATTTTCAAAGTTTCAAGTTCGTAAAACGTATTTTATGATTCGGGAATCCAATTTACACATACGATATGCCGTTTCGAAGGTAATTAAGCATACATTGCATCTAAACACTTACTAACAACATTAACAAGCATTCAACGCATCAAAAGTTCATTTCAAAGTCTATCAAACCCTAACCAAAATTCCCAAAAATCAATAATCATGTGTTTGAAGTTTTCTTAATCAACCCACGCATCAAAACGAAGCTAGTGATACTAGTAACACAATTAAAACATGAACTTTAACAATCAAACAACATTTAATCTTCCAAAATGCAAGATTAAGCAAACCCATTTCAAATGTTCAAACTAGTTACTCAAAACAACAAATCGAGCAAACAAAATATATATTCATGTTACACACGAGCCATAGACACTAACTAACACCATTTCAAGTATAAAAACACGAATTTAGAGAAAATCTAGAGTTTTAGAAATGTTACCCAAACTTGATGAAATTGGTACCAAAATGTAGAGGATGAAGAGAGGATCACGAAAATGTAATTTGTTTTGATGTTTGCTTCTTGATCCGGATTTAGATGATGATTTTGTGAGTTGGTTGTTTAAGTTCCAAAAATGAAAGTATGAAGAGAGGAAGAGGAGAAAGAGATGAGAAGGTGGGTGGAGATGAATGGGTAGATGAGGTGGGTTGACTAGTTGACCTAGTCAACTAGTTTGCCCACTTGGCAACCTCGGTCCCTCAAGTTTAGAAGCGGGTGCGGGATTTTACCGAACGAATATTTTGAAAACGCTCGAGTAAATGAGTGATGTTATAATTAAATAACGGAAATATTATGAACGTTAGTCAACGGAAACTACGAATTTAGATAACGGAAGATATTATCTATAAAAAAAAGACGGTCGTTAAAATAATTTAACGGAAAAATGCGGGATGTTACATTACCTACACCTTAAAAGAAATTTCGTCCCGAAATTTAGTTGAAAGTAGTAGTCGTTGTTCCTTCATCGAGATCGTGCGTTGCCCATTCTACGGATAAGTGAAAGTACTTCATCGGGCATTTCAACGAACTTTGACAGTCGGGGTTTTACGTTGTTTCAGAGTTTGGTTTCATGATTCAAAATTTCAACCGGTCCTCCTAGGAAGCGGAGTTTGTCATCGATAGTAAGCTCATCGAAAAGGATAACAAGTTCTTGTTCCACAAGACACTTCTTTAAGTTTAATACATCGAATGTAGGATGAACGGAGACTCAATTGAGTCTGAAATCTAAACGGATAACAACGGGTCCAAAACGCCCCAAGATTTCCAAAGGATCAAAATATCGCGAATTTAGCTTTCTACGTTTCCCGAAACGGATTACACCTTTTCAAGGTGTGACTTTTCACATTACGCGGTTTCCCACATGGAATTCGAAAGGTATACATCTAACATTGGCATAGCTCCTTTGGCGACTACGGGCCGTCTCGAGCCTTTCTCGAATTGGAAGGATTTTAACGGTTACACCACGAATGAGTCAAGGTTCGGTGACTTGATTATCATTTACTTGGTTCTACAAAAGGAGAATGACATTTCCGGTCATATAAGATTTCAAAAGGTGTGACGTTAAGACATGAATGATAACCATCGTTGTAAGAGAATTTGGTTAAAGGCAAAAACTTTTCTCAAGTAAATTTGAAGTTGATAACACAAATTCGTATTACGGTTTCCAAGCTTTGAATCGTATGTTTACTCGGTCCGTCGGGTTGTGGTTGATGTGCGGTACTCATGTCTAAACGTGGTCCCGAGACTTTTTGTGAGGCACTCCAAAATCTAGAAGTGAAACGAGGATCTCGATCCGAAACGAGGTATATCTCCTTAAGAAATTTTAAATAAGTTTGTTAGGACTTGAAAACGTTTGTTGGAACAAGTTTCTGTTTCTCAAGAATTTCGCGCCGCGGAAGATTTATCGGTTTCCGAAAATGTTCGTTAGGACTATTCACCCTCGTGGCGAATACTAGTATAACGTGAAGAGTCTCTCTCTCCATTGAGAATTTAGAATAAAGATTTCCTTAAACGGAAGTACGAGTGTGATGCGAGAGAAGCTTCCGTCTCGATGTGAGCATAATAAGCATATTGTAGTTCGTCGATAAAACTGTGCAAAAACGAGATAGTATACACGTGTAACATATGTTTGAAGTTGAAAGAATTTGTCATTCCTTCGGAAGCATGGGTATGGTTCGACAATAATCGAAGATGTGTCCCTGGTATGGTTGTTATCAACATTCTCGGATTTTTCGGATATTCAAACAAGAAAAATGAAGTCATGTACATGGCACATGGTGGTGATTAGGTTGATCGAGTCCAATCACCATCACGAGTCATTAGAACTTTGGTATGACTTACCATAATATAACCACGTTGATCGAGTGTCGTTATATTACGCTAACTCATACCTCCATCCCCACATCACTCCATAGATTCAGGTTCGTATAATCGTGAAGTTTTAAAATGAACAAAGGATAGCGACATCACCAACGTGACTCGTATTTAATCGCAAGAATTAGTGCAACTCTAAAGAAGTGTTCCCCGAGGGAAGTGTATAAATGATTATTCACGTCAATGCGGTTCAAGCCAAACGATAATGTATTTCGGTGCGAGAAGTGTAACGAATCATGATAACGAATAGTACACAACCGTAGTGTTAAGTATTGATGACGATACTCACCTGGAGTAGTGATAGTAGTAACAAGAAGTGGTAGATAGTAAGGAACACCGGTGTGACACCGATAGTAAGTTGAAACGGTGGCGAATAACAATCTGGAATACAGAGTTCCCGAACAAGTGTGACTAATGAAGTCGTCGTCATCCTTACGCGTATGAATCTTGAATTTACGTGTGTTACCAGAAAGTGGCAGAATACGGATTCGTAAGATGAAAGCTTGGTACCATAAAGAAGTTTGCCTAAGAATGATTCAAGTATAATGCACAAGTAGTCAAGTAAGTGCTATCTATAGCAAATGTATGTCAGAATGCAATGGCTAGCTATCCGGTTGTAGTCTAGATTCACTAATGCGTCCTAACGACTCTGCCAGACACACTAATGCACATCCTAGTTCCCTATAACCAACGCTCTGATACCATCTGTAGCGACCCGGCAAAATCGTCATTGACGGCGCCAACTACTTAGGTCCCGTTGCGTGGTCATAGTCCCTATATGAGACTCGTTTGACCAAAATTATGTCGCATTCATTTGAAACGTACAAGACTTGCAAAATTTAGTTTACAAACAATTCGACAACAAGTTTAAGATTACAAAAATTGTAAAGTATAAATGAAATAACTTGAGACATAATATAAGTTGAAAATCACAGTTGCTATAAATAGCGTAAGTATGTATGCTTTAAGGTTTAATCCAAAAGTGCTATCACTAGCGTATGCATGTATGCTTGACCTCAAGCAAGTAATCAAAGTGTGCGGAAGCATGTATCAAGTAGCCGAGTATGAACCTGAGAAACATATAGAAAACTGTCAACGAAAAACGTTGGTGAAATCATAGGTGTTTGTAAACGTTTTTTTTGAACTACAAGATTTTGTATTTCCATAACGTTGATTATCAAAATCGTTTGCATTCCAAAAGTATTGTTCGCGAGCACCCAATTATCAAGACTTAACGTTTCCTTCCATAGAACCCCATCACAATAGTGTTAGAACATACACTGTTTCTCGAAAATATATTTTATCCGTAGACGGTAGCGAACCGTCCGTAATGAGGGTTTGTCAAACCCGTATGGCCACACAATATAAGTTCTCGCTTACACCCTGCAAGTGTAACTAATGATAATCGAATTGAGGATTTTTGTTCTAACTCGCTGTGGAATGTTTGTTTCATCGTACTTATGTTCAAAGTATAAAAGTATGTAGTATAAAACTGTAACAAAGTATATGTTTCTCAGCCCACAATTTAAAAGCATAAAAAGTTGTTGAAAAGGTGGGATTATGATCTCACCTCGAGTTCACGAGTATAAATGTACTTCACAAAGTAAACGTGTGCATGAAAGTTGCTTAGCCTTGACCTAAACAAGTAAGTTATATCAATTGACCGGTTACGACACAAGGTCGGGCGAAATGTGTTCAATTAGTCCTATGGCTCGTTACGACTCGTTTAAATATAGCATGTGAATCACGTTGTCAAGTTTCATGCAAGAATCAAGTATAAAATAAGATTTGAACGATTGCATAAGTGTTTGGTTAAGTTTGACTAAAAGTCAAACTCGGTCAAAGTCAACGAAAAAGTCAACGGGGTCGGGTCGGGTTCCGAACTATTTTCCTGAGCTAAGAAATCATATATGAGCATGTTGGTCAAGTTTCATGTGAATCAGAGGTGCGTAGCATAGCAAACATTTTTTGAAATTTGACAAAGTAGGTCAGAACCCAAACACGGCTATTGCCGCGCCACGGCCAGAGGTGTCGCGCCGCGGCCAGAGGTGTCGCGCTGCGACATTAGGCGTGGCCTGGTACCTGGTCAGTTTCAAAAGTTCAAGTCTTGATCCAAAATTCAATTTAGCACAAAACGCAAACCGTAAACACTTAGAATACGCATCTTATATCATTGGAAAGCTCTTTTGACAAGGAATACAATTAACTACCTTTCACAAGCAAAAACATCAATTACAATAACCGAAAACTCGTCAATTGATCAAGAAAGGTTTATTTTCAAAGTTTCAAGTTCGTAAAACGTATTTTATGATTCGGGAATCCAATTTACACATACGATATGCCGTTTCGAAGGTAATTAAGCATACATTGCATCTAAACACTTACTAACAACATTAACAAGCATTCAACGCATCAAAAGTTCATTTCAAAGTCTATCAAACCCTAACCAAAATTCACAAAAATCAATAATCATGTGTTTGAAGTTTTCTTAATCAACCCACGCATCAAAATGAAGCTAGTGATACTAGTAACACAATTAAAACATGAACTTTAACAATCAAACAACATTTAATCTTCCAAAATGCAAGATTAAGCAAACCCATTTCAAATGTTCAAACTAGTTACTCAAAACAACAAATCGAGCAAACAAAATATATATTCATGTTACACACGAGCCATAGACACTAACTAACACCATTTCAAGTATAAAAACACGAATTTAGAGAAAATCTAGAGTTTTAGAAATGTTACCCAAACTTGATGAAATTGGTACCAAAATGTAGAGGATGAAGAGAGGATCACGAAAATGTAATTTGTTTTGATGTTTGCTTCTTGATCCGGATTTAGATGATGATTTTGTGAGTTGGTTGTTTAAGTTCCAAAAATGAAAGTATGAAGAGAGGAAGAGGAGAAAGAGATGAGAAGGTGGGTGGAGATGAATGGGTAGATGAGGTGGGTTGACTAGTTGACCTAGTCAACTAGTTTGCCCACTTGGCAACCTCGGTCCCTCAAGTTTAGAAGCGGGTGCGGGATTTTACCGAACGAATATTTTGAAAACGCTCGAGTAAATGAGTGATGTTATAATTAAATAACGGAAATATTATGAACGTTAGTCAACGGAAACTACGAATTTAGATAACGGAAGATATTATCTATAAAAAAAAAAGACGGTCGTTAAAATAATTTAACGGAAAAATGCGGGATGTTACAATATATATATAGTTAACATGATACTATGATAAGTAAACATATCATTAAGTATATTAACAATGAACTACATATGTAAAAACAAGACTACTAACTTAATGATTTTTAAACGAGACATATATGTAACGATTATCGTTGTAAAGACATTTAATGTATATATATCATATTAAGAGATATTCATACATGATAATATCATGATAATATAATAATTTAAAATCTCATTTGATATTATAAACATTGGGTTAACAACATTTAACAAGATCGTTAACCTAAAGGTTTCAAAACAACACTTACATGTAACGACTAACGATGACTTAACGACTCAGTTAAAATGTATATACATGTAGTGTTTTAATATGTATTTATACACTTTTTAAAGAGTTCAATACACTTATCAAAATACTTCTACTTAACAAAAATGCTTACAATTACATCCTCGTTCAGTTTCATCAACAATTCTACTCGTATGCACCCGTATTCGTACTCGTACAATACACAGCTTTTAGATGTATGTACTATTAGTATATACACTCCAATGATCAGCTCTTAGCAGCCCATGTGAGTCACCTAACACATGTGGGAACCATCATTTGGCAACTAGCATGAAATATCTCATAAAATTACAAAAATATGAGTAATCATTCATGACTTATTTACATAAAAACAAAATTACATATCCTTTATATCTAATCCATACACCAACAACTAAAAACACCTACAAACACTTTCATTCTTCAATTTTCTTCATCTAATTGATCTCTCTCAAGTTCTATCTTCAAGTTCTAAGTGTTCTTCATAAATTCTACAAGTTCTAGTTACATAAAATCAAGAATACTTTCAAGTTTGCTAGCTCACTTCCAATCTTGTAAGGTGATCATCCAACCTCAAGAAATCTTTGTTTCTTATAGTAGGTTATCATTCTAATACAAGGTAATAATCATATTCAAACTTTGGTTCAATTTCTAAAACTATAACAATCTTATTTCAAGTGATGATCTTACTTGAACTTGTTTTCGTGTGATGATTTTGCTTCAAGAACTTCGAGCCATCCAAGGATCCGTTGAAGCTAGATCCATTTTTATCTTTTCTAGTAGGTTTATCCAAGGAACTTAAGGTAGTAATTATGTTCATAACATCATTCGATTCATACATATAAAGCTATCTTATTCGAAGGTTTAAACTTGTAATCAC
The DNA here is from genome assembly GCF_046630445.1 of Rutidosis leptorrhynchoides. Classification (NCBI taxonomy): domain Eukaryota; kingdom Viridiplantae; phylum Streptophyta; class Magnoliopsida; order Asterales; family Asteraceae; genus Rutidosis; species Rutidosis leptorrhynchoides. Next base: position 324,705,217 of record NC_092336.1, on the reverse strand, counting down.
TAGAACATAGTTTAGTTAATTCTAAACTTGTTCGCAAACAAAAGTTAATCCTTCTAACTTGACTTTTAAAATCAACTAAACACATGTTCTATATCTATATGATATGCTAACTTAATGATTTAAAACCTGAAAACACGAAAAACACTGTAAAACCGGATTTACGCCGTCGTAGTAACACCGCGGGCTGTTTTGGGTTAGTTAATTAAAAACTATGATAAAATTTGATTTAAAAGTTGTTATTCTGAGAAAATATTTTTATTATGAACATGAAACTATATCCAAAAATTATGGTTAAACTCAAAGTGGAAGTATGTTTTCTAAAATGGTCATCTAGACGTCGTTCTTTCGACTGAAATGACTACCTTTACAAAAACGACTTGTAACTTATTTTTCCGACTATAAACCTATACTTTTTCTGTTTAGATTCATAAAATAGAGTTCAATATGAAACCATAGCAATTTGATTCACTCAAAACGGATTTAAAATGAAGAAGTTATGGGTAAAACAAGATTGGATAATTTTTCTCATTTTAGCTACGTGAAAATTGGTAACAAATCTATTCCAACCATAACTTAATCAACTTGTATTGTATATTATGTAATCTTGAGATACCATAGACACGTATACAATGTTTCGACCTATCATGTTGACACATCTAAATATATTTTGGAACAACCATAGACACTCTATATGTGAATGTTGGAGTTAGCTATACAGGGTTGAGGTTGATTCCAAAATATATATAGTTTGAGTTGTGATCAAGTATACACTGGGTCGTGGATTTATTCAAGATAATATTTATCGATTTATTTCTGTACATCTAACTGTGGACAACTAGTTGTAGGTTACTAACGAGAACAGCTGACTTAATAAACTTAAAACATCAAAATATATTAAAAGTGTTGAAAATATATTTTGAACATACTTTGATATATATGTATATATTGTTATAGGTTCGTGAATCAACCAGTGGCCAAGTCTTACTTCCCAACGAAGTAAAAAATCTGTGAAAGTGAGATATAGTCCCACTTTTAAAATCTAATATTTTTGGGATGAGAATACATGCAGGTTTTATAAATGATTTACAAAATAGACACAAGTACGTGAAACTACATTCTATGGTTGAATTATCGAAATCGAATATGCCCCTTTTCATTAAGTCTGGTAATCTAAGAATTAGGGAACAGACAGCCGAATTGACGTGAATCCTAAAGATAGATCTATTGGGCCTAACAAACCCCATCCAAAGTACCGGATGCTTTAGTACTTCGAAATTTATATCATATCCGAAGGGTGTCCCGGAATGATGGGGATATTCTTATATATGCATCTTGTTAATGTCGGTTACCAGGTGTTCACCATATGAATGTTTTTTATCTCTATGTATGGGATGTGTATTGAAATATGAAATCTTGTGGTCTATTATTATGATTTGATATATATAGGTTAAACCTATAACTCACCAACATTTTTGTTGACGTTTTAAGCATGTTTATTCTCAGGTGATTATTAAGAGCTTCCGCTGTCGCATACTTAAATAAGGACGAGATTTGGAGTCCATGCTTGTATGATATTGTGTAAAAACTGCATTCAAGAAACTTATTTCGTTGTAACATATTTGTATTGTAAATTATTATGTAATGGTCGTGTGTAAACATGATATTTTAGATTATCATTATTTGATAATCTACGTAAAGCTTTTTAAACCTTTATTGATGAAATAAAGGTTATGGTTTGTTTTAAAATGAATGCAGTCTTTGAAAATCGTCTCATATAGAGGTCAAAACCTCGCAAGGAAATCAATTAATATGGAACGTTTTTAATCAATAAGAACGGGACATTTCATAATCACCTTTGAATAAGCTCAAAACCCTTTCATTTTACACCCAATTTTCTGGACAGCAGCTAGTTGAAAGAATGATGATGAATGAAGCCCCAAAACTATGAAACTTTAAGAGATAATACCCCAAACTTTTGCCCAACAAAATAAGCATGGGAGGTTTTCATGGGACTCCCAAAGCCGCCACCCCATACATCCCTTTTATAATCACACTGGTTGTTTATAAACTTATAATAAACCATGTAATCATTAATGTTACTTGCAAGTTTTATAAACCCTTTTAAAAAATATAACACACTACAATTATTTAAACTTATAAATAATTAAATGTAAATTATCCAAATAATTTATCTCAAGTGATTATATTTTAGAAAACCCATTTTCTAAAATTCAAGTGTCGCGTATTTATTTAACGACCCAATCGTTAAGATTAAATACATATAAAGTGTCGGTAAGCTTGTTATTGGGTATGACCCGACTTGGATCATAACACATTAGCCACATTAATTTAATATGTCTCTCGGGCATACGAAATACCTTCAAGAACAGCTCGTATTAGGGGAGCACCATATATCCCTAGAAAGTTAGCAAAACGAAACAGGTCCGAAGAGGAAGAAACTAGTGAGTCGGATTAAAGAGTTGTGATCATGAGTTGTAAAATATGTAAAATAAATGTGCTTTTACTTTTCTTGTTGTATGTGAAAATTGCTTGTATTATTTGATAATTATCTTTTGCGAATCTAACCCTCGTCTATTTTTTACAGTATAAAAACAAAAATAGATGTTAAGGATAGACAACCAAAAATTTTAGTGCCATAATTATATTAATGCCATAATTATATTAATGAGTTTGAACAATTTCGTTCCGTTACAATACTTAAAACATATCACAACCAATCACTAGAATATCAAAGCCCTAATGCACTAACATGCCCTTGATGTTTTGCACCATGTAAGAGCTTCGTGCGTGGATCCGCTATATTAAGATCTGTGTGAATTTTGTGAATACATATCTTTCCCTTTTCAACTTCATCCCTTATGTAGTTGAATCTCCGCTCAATGTGACGGGTCTTTTTGTAAAGACCCATCCTAATCCATCCGGACAAAGTCCATATCGATTATAAACGATTCACAACAGTTGATTACAGTGCGAGGTACTTGACCTCTATATGATACATTTTACAAACAGTGCATTCGTTTTTGAAAAGACAATCTTTCATTACATCGAAAGTTGACGGCATGTATACCATTTTATAACATATCTAACTATAATTGACTTAATAATAATCTTGATGAACTCAACAACTCGAATGCAACGTCATTTGAAATATGTCATGAATGACTCTAAGTAATATCTCTAAGATGAGCAAATGCACAGCGGAAGATTTCTTTCGTACCTGAGAATAAACATGCTTTAAAGTGTCAACCAAAAGGTTGGTGAGTTCATTTGTTTAACATAAATAATCATTTCATAATTTTTATAGACCACAAGATTTCATATTTTCATTTCTCATAAACATACGTCTCATGCAATGAGATAAAAATATCATTCATATGGGTTGAACACCTGGTAACCGACATTCACAATTTGTATATAAGAATATCCCCATCATTCCGGGATCCTCCTTTGGACATGATATAAATTTCGAAGTACTAAAGCATTCGGTACTTTGGATGGGGCTTGTTGGGCCCGATAGATCTATCTTTAGGATTCGCGTCAATTAGGGTGTCTGTTCCCTAATTCTTAGATTACCAGACTAAAAAGGGGCATATTCGATTTCGATCATTCAACCATATAATGTAATTTCGATTACTTGTGTATATTTCGTAAAATAGTTATAAAAGTTGCGCATGTATTCTCAGTCCTAAAAATATATATTGCAAAAGCATTTAAAAAGGGAGTAAATAAAACTCACCTAATGTATTTTGTAGTAAAAATACATAGAATGACATTGAACAAGTATCGGGTTGGCCTCGGATTCACGAACCTATATCGTTTGTATTTCCATTAATACATATAATGGTAATCGAACAACTTTATATATATTTAGTTATGTAATAAGATTAATATTCATATATAATTTTATTAATACTTATAATATATCATAATGCTTATTTGATATATGATTTAATTAACGTTATATCAATATGAATAATATTATATTAGTTAAAATATAATATTATGTAATGTTAGTATACATAAATATATTTTTATATAAATATCTTATGTTCGCGAAAATTAATAATTGTAACAATACTAAGTTAAGGATAAGGATAATAATAATAATAATAATAATAATAATAATAATAATAATAATAATAATAATAATAATAATAATAATAATAATAATAATAATAATAATAATAATAATAATAATAATAATAATAATAATAATAAAAATGTTACTTTTTAATAATGAAAATGTTAATAAAGAAAATGATAATTTTTAATGATAACAAAATAATACTTTTAGTAAGAATGATATTTTTAATAATAATAGTAGTTTTTAATAAATAGATAAGTTTAATAATAACGCTAATGAAAAATGATAATTTTGATAATAATATTTAATACTTTATAATAATAATATTAGTAATAATAATTTTAACTATAATCTTAATAATAATAATAATATATGATAATTAATACTTGTATTTGTAATGATAATAATAATAATAATAATAATAATAATAATAACAATAATACTACCTTAAATGAAAAGCTTCCAAAAAACAAAAGTGTCTATGCCCGGGCTTGAACCCATGACCTCTCGCTAACACGACACCCACTCTAACCGTTCCCCTATTCCTGCTTTTCTGTTTTAATTCCCGATTGAGTTATATTTAATCCGTTATTTACGTTGATAAACTGGCCCAACAACTAATATTACGGCCCAAATAAAAAATCGCAGCCCAACACAAATGAAGCCTATTAGAATGTATAGTTGGATCCTCATAACAGTCCAATCCTTATACAACCTGAATGATCCAGCGGTTTTGTTTTAAAAAAAAAAGAAAATGGCAAGTTGCAGCCGCCTACACCAGCATCATCGTTTCTATATCATCATCTATACCACATAAACATAATCATCTAATATCACGACTTCATTATCATGACCATCAAAAAATTATAACCTTCATCATCTTTACTTATCATTGAAAGGACCCGTCCTAATCCATCTGGACGAAGTCACCAACAACTGGTTCCATTACGATGATCGACTTCAAAAACTGTCTTTAAAATGAGCAAATGCACAGCGGAATGTTTCTTTCATACCTGAGAATAAACATGCTTTAAAGTGTCAACCAAAAGGTTGGTGAGTTCATTAGTTTAATGTATATAATCATTTCATAATTTTAATAGACCACAAGATTTCATATTTCCATTTCTCATAAACATACGTCACTTGCATAGAGACAAAAATATCATTCATATGGATTGACACCTGGTAACCGACATTCACAATATGCATATAAGAATATCCCCATCATTCCGGGATCCTCCTTCGGACATGATATAAATTTCGAAGTACTAAAGCATCCGGTACATTGGATGGGGCTTGTTGGGCCCATTAGATCTATCTTTAGAGTTCGCGTCAATTAGGGTGTCTGTTCCCTAATTCTTAGATTACCAGACTTAATAACAAGGGCATATTCGATTAGATAATCCAACCATAGAATGTAGTTTCGATTACTTGTGTCTATTTCGTAAAGCATTTATAAAAGCAGCGCATGTATTCTCAGTCCCAAAAATATATATTGCAAAAGCATTTAAAAAGGGAGCAAATGAAACTCACGCATATAATTATTGTAAAACAGTTAATAAAGCGTTTGCATGTATTCTCAGCCCAAAAATGTAAAGAGTAAAAGGGATCAAATGAAACTCACCTAATGTATTTTGTAGTAAAAATACATATGACTACATTAAACAACTGTAGGGTTGGCCTCGGATTCACGAACCTATAACATTTGTGTATATATATATATATTAATACATATACTTGTAATCGGATAAATATGTATATTATTAGTAATATAAGTTTTAATATTAATAACTTATATGTTTCATTATATTCATTATATTTATTTTAATAAATAAGGTATTAATATAGTTTACTTTTGTGTTATTAAATATATTGTTATATGAATATCAGTTGCTAGTTAAATTATTAAAATATTAAGATATGGATGATAATACTACTAGATTTCATAATAATAATAATAATAATAATAATAATAATAATAATAATAATAATAATAATAATAATAATTTTTGACATTAAAAACTACCTCATACGGCCTTTAAAAAAAATAGTTGCTGCTCACAGAGCTCGAACCCGAGACCTCTCGCTACCCAACATAACTCCTTAACCATTCAGGCTGCTGCCTATTTTCTGAAATACTACGGACCTAATATATTTTTAACCCATCTTATTCTGTTCTCCTTTTCTTCTTAACTTAAAACCCAAACACCACATCTCATCATCATTCGATATTTAAGGTAGCCGCCCAACGAAAACCATATCTAGGTCACGGCCCAAAATAAAATTGATAAACATGGCGGCCCAACAATAACACAATAGTCCATGTAATATTTATCAAGGTTTACGGTTCTTCTTCTTCTACTCCTTTTTAACTGACAGAAACGAGAAAAAAAAAATACGCAACATCATTCATTATTGTACTTGCCATTCAATACCAGCGATCCCCTATACCTGCTGAATAATAACGATCGAGTAGGAAAAAAAATGGAAAGCAGCAACCCATCTAATAAGTTTAAATTGGCCAAATCATATTTCCTTTGGAACTTAGAGTGGAAACCGAAAGCCATCATATCTTAATACCTTTACAGCTCAAACCCCAATCACTTGAACTCTTTATTATTCCACTAATTTGTTTCAATTTAAACCCACTATCTATCCCACTATCTTAAAGTAAGAAGTCTTGGGTTTATAAAAGAAATGTAAATGAACAAACATTGGAAACATTGGTCGGCCAAACTTGTCCCACATGCACACTATGCACCGAGTTTCAATGATTTTTATAGAATATTTTGATTCAATCACTTTGCACTTTTAAACTATGAATATATATATATATATACTCCTTGACCCATCACTTCCATCTTGCTATCATAAAAAAAAAATCACGATGCAGCATGTGGTTATCATATGAAGTAGAAAAGAAGGCGAGTAGTAGAAGGGTATTTGGTACTTGTAAGTAGTTCATAGCCGGGACAGAAAAGGATGTTTGATTAATAGTATTTGAATGTTGTTTTGGGTGAGTTGTGGTGGTTGTTTGAGTGGTTGTCCATGGTGGTTAGGCGACGGTAAGGTGGCAGTTTTATCGTAGAAGAAGGGTGATCGATGGGGGTCAGTGGTGGTGGCTTATGTGGGGTTTGTCCTTGGCTTGTCTTGAACAGAAACCGAAAACCAGCTGCAATAGTGGGTATGGTTCGATGGTCTGTGGGGTTGGTTTATGATGGCCTCTTTGATGATCTCGTTCGAATAAATTAAGAAGTAACAGCAACTGTAGTAGCAGTTTATAATGGGTAGCGGCTTGGTTGAAGATAGTGGAGGTTATGGTGTACTTCGATGGTGATGAATGTGGTTGAAGTTCAAGGTGGTGTTAATTGTGGTGATGAAAGTCTCGATGATCGATGGTTACTTCGCATGTATGTTATTTTGGTAGTAGAAGGGAGAAGAGATGAGTTTGTGATTTTGATGTGCTTGTATCATGTAATAGCTAGGTCCAATCATAATCGAGTTGAATGGGACGTATAACAAATTGATGACAATTTTTATTCTAGCAAACAAGAACAGGAAGGTGAAAGTAATAAAATTTGTATTGTTCTGTAACTGAATTTGTATTGTAATTAGATATTGACTCCACTTTATAATCAAATCAAAGACAAGAAACAAATTAAACACTGTTTGATTGCTACATCTAACAAGGTGGTACGATCGTTTGATATTTATAGTTTATTTAATAAATAATTAATTAATAATTAATAAATGTATAATTAATAATAATTATTATATTGATATTAATAATAAATTATATTGATTCTCATAAAAATGATGATAATTATATTATTAATTTTTAGTAATAATAACATGTATTATTATTATATTTTTTTTTAAAATTTTGATAATAATAACACTAATTAATCATAATATTAATAGATAACAATAATAATAATAATAACTATAAAAATGGTAATAGTAGTAATATTCATAATACTAATAATAATACTAATTATAATAATATTAATATAATAATAACATTATTAATAATACTATACTAGTTTGGACATATCAAGTTTCATATTTGTATCATAGTATTATTAATATTGATATTTATTTTAATAATAATGAAAGTAAGAATATTTAATAATCATAGAAATGACTTTTTATTAAATTTTTATTATTTATACATTATATATATTACAATAATTAGATATCATATATAGTCATAATAATATCATACACATATTTATTTTAATAGTAACTAAGTTATTCTAATTGATTTAATATACTTTATTAATTCAATATTTTATATATACACTTATATTTATATTTATATCTATATTTTACATATTTATTTACAAATGATTGTTCATGAATCGTAGGGAATAGTCAAGGTCAAATGCATATATGAACATTGTTTCAAAATTTCTAGACTCAACATTACATACTTTGCTTATCGTATCGAAATCATATAAAGATTAAGTTTAAATTTGATCGGAAATTCCCGGGTCATCACAGTACCTACCCGTTAAAGAAATTTCGTCCCGAAATTTGAGTGAGGTCGCCATGGCTAACAATAAATATGTTTTCCTGACGAATATGAGCTGATAAATAGAGTTTTTATCATTATTGAATAATACAGATAAAATAATTTGATTATTCAAAGAGCACGAATGAAGCTATCACAAAAGATTGAAATGAAGAAATAGAGATTCGTCTTAGCTTTTGACACGGTCAAGGTTGAATTCCGGAATTTAAGGAATTTGAAGAAAATCTTCGAAATCTAAAAAATTTGATTCTTCGACGAGTAAGGAAATTAAGATCTCTATAATTAATGCGGAAATCTGCCTTGATTTCTTTGTCTGGTATTTTCACTATAAATGAACTTCTTCCGTTTCATTACTTTCACCATTCCTATACTTCCTTCCTCTATTCCTACTTCTAAAATATTGTGGAAATGCTCCATCCAGTTCTGATTCTTGATATTTTCCTATCTATATATCTGTCATCCTTCTTTTCAATCTTCCACCAGAAAATCTGTTTACTTCTACTATTGCCTTGGGGGAATACTATTCTTAATTATACCATGTCTTTATATTGTTATTCGTATTAATATCCACGGTTTGTAACCTCCGTGTTGTTATTGAGTTTTATATATTCCCTTATATTTCAATGTCCCTGTTTCTGTCTCTTATAATTATTGTCATCCACAGTTAATGCACTCTCTTATTTGCTGCGATTTATACCCCCTTTCTATTTCGGAGCTTCATGCTTTTGTTTACTTTTCGCAAGTAACGGTCCAGAATTCATAGGTATGGAGTTTCGAATTATCATAATATACAAGATAGAAAGGAAAGGTAGTAGCACGATTTGTTTTGGTCAAATTACCAAAAGTTACGGAAAAGACAGAACCATCAAGAAGATATTTTCTTGATATGTTTAAAGGTTAAGTAGAATGAAAGAATCGTGTAACATGGCACATAATGATGGTACTGTGAATCATCACATTCCATTATAACTCAGCATGACTTACTGTAATATAATCACGTTGATCAAGTGTCATTATATTATACTAACTCATGCATCAGTTCCCAACACTACTTCAAAACATTCATATTTTAAATTTGAAAGTTTACAGAATATAGAAACTAACAGTTTATATATGATGTAACACTGATAGCACGAAGAGATTAATGATTTCAGATATGATTAGTTATGAAAATATCTTCAGAAATATGGAGGATGTTTATAATGAAAGATACGATGATATCTTGGAATTTCTAATATCGATGGATGATGAAGAAGATTTATCCGTAAGGGTTTAAATTCGGAAGCAAGGTATTCGCTAAAGATTTCATCAGAAATATAATCATTTGGATTCTTTGAAGTCAAACTTATTCTTTGTGATTTGTCCAAGGCTTTCTTCATAGTTTCGCATAATCTGCTTTTCGGTACTAAATTTTCTATTGAATGTTTCCAATATAATGATACACAGGAAGCACGAAGAGGTATATAACTTCGGACGAGAATTTTTATGAAAATATCCTCAGAAATATCGAAGATGTTGATGATGATATTTTGGAATTTCTAAGTTCGATGGTTGATGGAGAAAGATTTTTTGCAAGATTTTAACATGACTTCGGAGCAAGATATTCTCTAAAGGTTTCAACAGATCCAGAACTACATGAATCCTTTGAATATAGGATTTGGTCCTTGTATTTGTCCTTGGTCTCTTTTATGAGTAGCTCAATCTGTTTTTCAATACCCAATTTTCTATCGAGCGTTCCTAACACTCCTTTCTTTATCATCAAACTTTTTGGCCGTTTAGACCATCTACCATATTTCTGTTTCCTCTGCATTTAATGCTATGATATCTGAATCATCGGTTATTAATCCGAGGTGGTTTCAGGAGAATTGTGTTTTTAGATGATTAAACGCTGATGGTAATATGATGGAATATGAAAGGTTACCTGGTAACAATAAAAGAGCACGCGTATATATAATGTTATAATAAGGTTGTTTCGTACGAAAAGTCGAAGTTGACTTGTTGGAGCTGTGACAAAATTGGCTAATTTGAAAGGAATTACCAAGTTGTTTTGGGTAATAATAACACTAAAGGAATTAGCACAACTATGTGTTAAACGTTTACTCAGTTTCCGAGAATTTTTCGGATGCATAACTAAATGCATCAATCTTTTCTCCCGTAGATGAAGTGCGGTTGATTCATACTATCGATTGAGATGTTTTCAAGAATCATGAAAGGTTTGAACGCAGATTGTAATTATGATGATACGAATGGGGTTTAAAATGAAATCAAGTGGCAAACTTGAAGAATTGTTTAGTTTCATATGTTATAATCAATATTTTAATTTATTTTAATTGTCCAGTGTTGGTAGTCCACAGTTGATAGTCCACAGTAACAGTCCAGTAATTCATATATAGTTTAATATATAATATTCGAATTAATTAATAAATATCGTGACCCGTGTACATGTCTCAGACTCGATCACAACTCAAAGTATATATATTATTTGAGAATCAACCTCAACCCTGTATAGAGAACTCGATCATTACTGCATATAGAGTGTCTATGGTGATTCCAAATAATATATATAGATGCGTCGATATGATATGTCAAAACCTTGTATACGTGTCCCGATATTTAAAGTGCATAAAATAATTAACAGAAATTAAATGACGATAAATAAAGTGCGTAATGTAAATAACAGAAATTAAATGACAATAATTAAAATTGCGAGAATGTAAATTGCGATAAATAAACTGCGATAAATAAATTGCGATAATTAAATGGTAATACGGAATTAACAGTTAGCTAGGAACAGTTAGCTAGGATTTTGTTAGCGTGGTTTCTTAATAAAATTTAATATTGTTAATTAGTCTGTTTCTAATCAATTTTTACTGTGTCCATTATTTCTTCATTATGCCACTTGTTGGATTCTGATAGGTCAAAATCCAAATATGAAATTGAACTTGAATGAAAATAGTTATTCTTTGGTGAACGGATACGTTTCTCGATGGTTGTAAATAGGATAGTGAATAACTGTTGAATCAGATACGAAGAATATACAGTGTAACTTATTAATGTGAAATTTAAATATTCCTCGGGTATTACCTACCTGTTAAAATATTTTCACCATTAACAGTTTGTACAAAAGAATTTTTAATTACAATCTTTTTGAAAACATATATACATATATATTTTCTTCAGATGTAATCATGGATTTAATGAGTCAATATGATATTAAACTCATTTGTTACCGATAGAACAAGAATATACATTCTCTAAAACATTTAAAGATTACATAATTGCCATATCGAACGAAGATTAATGATGTAGAACGATACGTAGAACGATGATTACACTCGAGATACAGATTGTGATGTTGAGGCGTGTGTTGTTGTCATTGGTGGTACTAGTGCTGTTGGTGCTGAGGCTGGTGATGTTACTGGTGTTGGTGATACTGCTGGTGCTTGCAAATTATGTACCGTGTTCTCTAAAGTTAATACTCGATCTCGGAGTTCTTTGAATTCATTTATTAACCCTGGTTGGTTATCAGTGTAAGGTAGAGGTCGGATATCTTCTCTAGTTCCGTTAATGGTAGCCTCAAGACGAAAAATTCTTGCAAAAAGGGTATAAACGGTGTTGCGAATAGGTTCACCGGTGAGCGGGTCGAGTACTCCAAGGTTAGGTGGTAGATTTGATTCATGATATGGAGTACCTTCTTCCCTTCTCCATAGGGTGAGTATGTCACGAACCCACCCCCATTTTCTCCAGTAATCACGGTAGTTGATTGGTTGTTGTGCTCCCGTCACGCTGTCTTCGGAATCAGAAGAACTTGGTCGATTAGTAGAGGCCATCTTACGCGATCACAGAAAAGATTTTTGGTATGAAAAGTTTAGTGACAACAATTGGTAATTGGATGTATTCTCAATGCATAATATGCATAGATATATATAGTACCAGGATCCCTTAAATTACGGAGAAATTTACGAGAGATAACAGGAAAGGTCTACAGTAACATATACGCTAAGATATGAATTGCCCGATACGCTAAGATATGAATTTTGTCTTTACACTATTCATGCAGTCAATGCAGTAAAACGTGTCTAGACTAAGAATAACGAGCAGGTAATTTCCTAAGGATGATAACAGATGATTTCCGACAAAAACGATAAGCAAAACTTTTGACATGCAGACACGATCGAAGTCCAGACTCACTAATGCATCCTAACGACTATCAGTTAGACATACTAATACAAGACCTGGTTCGCTAAGACCATCGCTCTGATACCAACTAAAAGGACCCGTCCTAATCCATCTGGACGAAGTCACCAACAACTGGTTCCATTACGATGATCGACTTCAAAAACTGTCTTTAAAATGAGCAAATGCACAGCGGAATGTTTCTTTCATACCTGAGAATAAACATGCTTTAAAGTGTCAACCAAAAGGTTGGTGAGTTCATTAGTTTAATGTATATAATCATTTCATAATTTTAATAGACCACAAGATTTCATATTTCCATTTCTCATAAACATACGTCACTTGCATAGAGACAAAAATATCATTCATATGGATTGACACCTGGTAACCGACATTCACAATATGCATATAAGAATATCCCCATCATTCCGGGATCCTCCTTCGGACATGATATAAATTTCAAAGTACTAAAGCATCCAGTACATTGGATGGGGCTTGTTGGGCCCATTAGATCTATCTTTAGAGTTCGCGTCAATTAGGGTGTCTGTTCCCTAATTCTTAGATTACCAGACTTAATAACAAGGGCATATTCGATTAGATAATCCAACCATAGAATGTAGTTTCGATTACTTGTGTCTATTTCGTAAAGCATTTATAAAAGCAGCGCATGTATTCTCAGTCCCAAAAATATATATTGCAAAAGCATTTAAAAAGGGAGCAAATGAAACTCACGCATATAATTATTGTAAAACAGTTAATAAAGCGTTTGCATGTATTCTCAGCCCAAAAATGTAAAGAGTAAAAGGGATCAAATGAAACTCACCTAATGTATTTTGTAGTAAAAATACATATGACTACATTAAACAACTGTAGGGTTGGCCTCGGATTCACGAACCTATAACATTTGTGTATATATATATATTAATACATATACTTGTAATCGGATAAATATGTATATTATTAGTAATATAAGTTTTAATATTAATAACTTATATGTTTCATTATATTCATTATATTTATTTTAATAAATAAGGTATTAATATAGTTTACTTTTGTGTTATTAAATATATTGTTATATGAATATCAGTTGCTAGTTAAATTATTAAAATATTAAGATATGGATGATAATACTACTAGATTTCATAATAATAATAATAATAATAATAATAATAATAATAATTTTTGACATTAAAAACTACCTCATACGGCCTTTAAAAAAAATAGTTGCTGCTCACAGAGCTCGAACCCGAGACCTCTCGCTACCCAACATAACTCCTTAACCATTCAGGCTGCTGCCTATTTTCTGAAATACTACGGACCTAATATATTTTTAACCCATCTTATTCTGTTCTCCTTTTCTTCTTAACTTAAAACCCAAACACCACATCTCATCATCATTCGATATTTAAGGTAGCAGCCCAACGAAAACAATATCTGGGTCACGGCCCAAAATAAAATTGATAAACATGGCGGCCCAACAATAACACAATAGTCCATGTAATATTTATCAAGGTTTACGGTTCTTCTTCTTCTACTCCTTTTTAACTGACAGAAACGAGAAAAAAAATACGCAACATCATTCATTATTGTACTTGCCATTCAATACCAGCGATCCCCTATACCTGCTGAATAATAACGATCGAGTAGGAAAAAAAAAAATGGAAAGCAGCAACCCATCTAATAAGTTTAAATTGGCCAAATCATATTTCCTTTGGAACTTAGAGTGGAAACCGAAAGCCATCATATCTTAATACCTTTACAGCTCAAACCCCAATCACTTGAACTCTTTATTATTCCACTAATTTGTTTCAATTTAAACCCACTAT